>NW_027452044.1:0-139579 GCF_964194025.1 Convolutriloba macropyga
CTTTTCTTGCTCACTATTTCTTCTAGAGCTAATATATAGTTGTTAAGGTGTATTGCTGCTAAGAGTAGGCGCTTTAAGGTTGTATACGGCCGTTTTTACTGAAAAGATTTAGTAATTTCTATCGAGTTTTCAAAACTTTTCCTCACTTTGAAATTGACTTTTTTAATACAAGAGATAAAGTAAATGTGTGCCACTCTAACTGAAAGTTATTTGAGAGCAGCTAATTGAGGCAGCAATAACGTATACAGATTATTAATGAAAACCTAATTTCTCAAATTCAAATAGGAAATATTGTATGGTCTGTTTCTTTTTTACTATCTAAACTGTATAGCTAGAAAGCTTCTGAGCCTATTTTGTGGCTATCTCCCAGCTATGCTTATCAGATCGTAATCATTTATTGAATAATGGCTATCAGTATTGCAAACTGTTTTGCCAATAGTTGTTTCGGAGTCGCAACTTGTGAAGAACTTTATCAGATTTTTTTTCAGATATCAGTTTTGGTTTCACTCATGTTCTGAATTTTCCTCAGCTAATTTTTTCAAAATTGTTGATAAATTATTCAATAAGCTTATTCCTTTTAGTGAGGGGATTGCTAGATGTTTAGTAAATAGCTACTTTGAGTCGGTTCCTGAGGCTATGTTTTCAAGGGTCATTGTGGACACATTTTCGTGCTTTTTGTAGTCCAATTTAATTGATGGTTTTGGTCACGCCGAAAGGGGAAGTGGAGCGAAAGAACAGGTAATTTAAGGGCCAATTTTTTTTGCCTTGGTCCCATAGTAGAGTAAGAAAACAGTGTTTGAAGAAAAAGTGACTTTTTTGTTGGTGGTTGTGGTTCTTATGTGGCATTTTGACGATGATTTTTACTGTTTTTTTTTTCAATTTTACTGGATCTGATTTTTTTGAAAATTTTTTCCATATCCGTTTACTGTGAATTCTAGGTATAGTTTTCAGTTAAGTAAAATTTTGAATTTTGTCAGGAGCTGCCCTGCTATGTTTTTAATTGCTCTCAAACGAAGTCTGTAGCAATTATATTAGTCCTGTCGGTCTTTTTTTTATGCGATTTTTCGCTGGACCGATTTTTCGTCTGACGCTTCTGACTTTTCGTCCTCAAAAACGGGATAAACAGGTGGCGCCCAGTAGGCATTAAGTGCTCTTAGGGGCCTTTCAGGTCTGTTTCAGCTCATATTGTTGGATACTTATACTTATGGTGTGAAGGGCGGTTCTTAGAGGTTGAATGAAGGCACCCCCACTGTTGACCCCCCTTTTTTTTTACCCCACCCAACGCACTGTTGCCCCCGCCCCAGTGCTGCTCCACCCCTCGCCCACGCATCAGCCCCCGGTGCACCCCCCCCCCCCCCCCCCCCTCCCGTGACTAGCTACTGACGAACAACCGCGTGCTAAAAACGCAATTTATACTATTTTGCAATTTTTTTAAGCTTTTTGAAAGTTTTTGACATTTTGATTTTTATCAGCCCTAGGTGTCAAAAAAATTCCTTTAAGTTTTAATAATAGGTTATTGCACAGTTTCTAGTGGTAATGGAATGGTTTCAACATTTTAATATCGCGAATTTTTGCATTTTTTTGACAAAACGTTCATTTTTTTCAACTTTTACCTTCATTTTTCCTTGTTCGGGTCCTTCCAGACCCAGGGGCCCGAAAAACGTCCTAAGGGGTTTAATAATAAGGTCCTAAGGGGATAATAAGTTACTATCAAATTTTTTATTGGCCATGGAACAGTTTTTCAACTTTTTAATGTCACATAATTTAGCAATTTTTTGATAAAACTTGAAATTTTTTCGTTTTTTGAAAATTTTGTAAGTTTCTTCAGCCTCAAGAGCCCAGGAACCTCCTCTAGGGTTTGGTAAAAGGGTACTGTATAGTTTCTAGACATAATGGATTTGCTTTCAAGATTATAACATCACAAATGTTAGGATTTTTTTGTCTTGCATTTTAATCAAATTTTGACCTTTAGTCCTTATTCAGCTTTTTTGAGCCTCAAGGGTCAGAACGCTTCCGTTAAGGTTTGATATTGTTACTAGAAGACTTTTGTTGGTCATGGATTAATTTTCAATTTTTAATATTACAAGTTTTATCAATTTTTCTTTATAAAATTTGCAATTTTTTAGTTCGATTTCAAAAGATTATCAATGAAGAGTTTAAAGTCTGAAAGACTTTAAAGAAATGGAAGCTAAATGGGGACCCTTTGTCGTTACCGTTACTAAGTTATTGGAACCGTTTCTCCAGATATCTATTTAATGCAGGATAACTGTTTTTGATTAAAAATATATGGGAGAATGATTTAATTCAAGTTGATCCGCTTTAAAACCACTGCGTTTCCTGTTATGATTTTCAAATTTTTAAGTTTCTTTAAACCGTTACTTTAAAACTTCGCTATTAGTGTTCACTTCGAAAATACTTCTTCGAACTAGAAACGTCAGTAGAGCTGAAGAGTGGGATAATTTGATTCTAAACTTAACCGTAACTTTGCAAAATTATAAAAAAAGCTGGACACTGCTTAATAAATGTGCTGATGTTTCCCCTATAGTTTGTATTTGTATTGTGCTTTAATTTGCTGCTAAATTGTTGTTGTTTCACTGCTGAATGCAATGAAAGTTTTTTTTTCAGGTAACCACACCTGAACTTGTTCAGGTGAAAATTTTCCTGAAATACAGTTCAAGTGTATTTCGAGTGCTTTTACACCTGAACTTCACCTGAACTTTGGTTACCTGAACTTGGTTCAGGTAAATTGACCTGAACTTTTTTAGTGTGTATATGTGCTTCTCCTTTGGGCTTCGAGTTCATTCTATGGGCTCTTTAATGAATTGGAATTAAAATCACGTTTATTGTATGTAATCCATAATCGGTTCCTACTTTTATCCATAACCGGTTCTCACAAGAAGAACCGTTTCCGGTTCTTATTGTTTGTAAATTCTATACCAAAAGGTTACATTAAGCAATCCGATTATTGCAAAAGAATAGGGCTTGTTGCAATAATTGATAATTTTTATATCAATGAAGGATGTAGGATCCAGGGTGAAGATGTGAACGCTGAAAATCGATTAAAAATGTAAGATTTGCGGTGAATGCATTTAAAAGATGTAAGAAATGCGATTTTTAGCGCTGAATGCATTGAATGCGGTGGAAAAATAAGGATTTACCGCTAAATATTGCAGTTCTTATAAAAATTCACTGCTAAGAATTACTGTAATTTTTTTGTGCTGAATTTTTGTAAGATTTGCGGTTTTTAGTGGTCGAATTTTTATTTTCACCGCTTCCCGTTGGAAGCGGTGATCTATTTTTTTTCAACGCTTAAGCGGTGAAAATAAAAAAATTCATCGCTAAAAACCACAAATCTTCGAAAATTCACCGCTAAAAACTGCAAGTCTTACAAAAGTTCACCGCAATAATCGCAAAAAATTTTGTTTTCACCGCTATTCACCGCAATTCTTACATTTCATTTTTTTTTACCAAACGCCGGCTCGGGATATAAGATTAAAACTTGATTATATAAAAGGACTTTTTTTAGCACAATAGGTTTAGGCCGTAAACAGTAGGATCTTTGATTAAGTTTAATAGCTATAGCGGAGTGACTGGAAAGAAATTGCTTTGAAAAGTGAATTTGTGGATGTTAAGGACCGTACTACTCTATATTATCACATGAATATTCAAGAACTCTACTTGTCGAGTATTTACTTAGAAGTTATTTAAGACTATTGGTGAAAAGTGATAAAAATGTTTCACTAATATTTGAATGAAATATTAACGCTTTAATTTTATTGTAAGAGAAGCGTTTTTTCTTGCGTTTTTAATTTAACAGATTAAGCGATGAAATAAATTGATCAGCCTGCCAACAAAATGTAGTTAGAACAAGTTTTAGCTACGACTAAAATCAGCAACTTGTCATTAATTTTATTTTTTATAATATTCTCAATAAGTTAGTCATTAAAATTTTGGTGAATTTCGTGCTAATTATACGCACTGACCGCAACAAGAGCTGTGGTTTTTGAGCTTAGAAATATTTACCCGGGCGGACCACCCGATTACAGAACTGAACCGCCCTTTTTAATCATTAGTTGCAAAACCAGCACTGAAACAGCTTATTTAAAATTAAAAAGTGGGACATCAAGCCCAGAAATCTTTTCAGAAAAGTTTTCAGACTGCTCAAAATAATTGCAGCGTAAAATTAATTGTGTAAAAATTTCGAAAATGTTGAAATCTGCTGTGCACGTCAGAAAAGCATGCAAAATACATGCATTTTAGCTGTCAAGACCTGGCCCCTTTTACCAGTTAAAACAGCTACAGACATGGCACATACGTACTACATTATGAGCGCATAATTTGCTCCGGACAGTGGTACTGGATACTCTGCGCTGTGATCTGAACATGTTTGGGGTGCGTTTGCATAATTGTATAACCAAAGCAGGTATATTTTACTCTCGAGCTTCCTGGTCACTCATTCATGATTTTCCGGGTCCTTTAGCAGTTGTGTTTACGAACTACCGGGAAACTTAAAAGGTGTATTCACGATCTCCCGGGGGGCATTAAGATTAGAAGTGTGATGTAATTTGCGTGTGGTGTAATGTATCATGGTGTGGATGTGCGTGTGGTGTGATGCAGTAAGAAGTAAATTTGCCTGTGGTTTGGTGCAGTAGGATGTGAATATGCCTGTGGTTTGGTGTGGTATGATGTGAATAAGCTTGTGATGTGATATAGTATATTTCAAATAATGCATTTTTCTTGAAAACTTAAGTAAAAAACGAGAGTTTTCAATTAAAAATTTTAATAGAACGACCTTTTTATCGAAGAAAATTAAACCAAGAAAATTCGAAACAAAAGTTCAGAAACCTGTTTTTTTTAACTGACAAATGGCAAACTCGGAAACAAAAAATTAAAATATGCCTTTTTTGGCCATTAAGCCTATGTAAAAAGCTACACTTTGCAATCAATATTATTTATGTAAAACTTTTTTCGAAAAAAATTTTCAAAATAAATTTTAATAAAGTAACTAATTTTTGAAGAAAAGCATTTGCTGGTCCCATATAATAGAAAAAAAATCGTTTGAAAAAAATTGAATGATAAATGAAAACTAACTGAAACTGAATTGTTTGAGAAATTGCTTTAAAGTGAAGGTTCTATTGCTAGATTAGGTGGATAAGATTAGTTGGAAAATCATTAGAGCGGAAAATCAATTATCACAACTGGATGCATTCCCCCTGGGGTAATTAAGATAATCAAACCAGGGGTATTAAGGATAATTTGACAGTTCTTTTGGTCGCACTATTTAAGGTTCATCTTTGGAAAATTGATGAAAATAGGCCAAACATAATCTTTCTACATAGGTACGTCCCTTTACCCCCACCTTATCTGCTCACATTTTGCTAATGTCGGATGCATAAACAACCAAATAAATAGAAGGTGAACAACAGAACCCAAAAAATTGATAGATTTAAATATTTTGTTTGAGATCAATTGAAAAAGAGGAGGAACTTAATTTACAAAGAAATTGTCTTCTATAATAATTAGCTCGCCATTCTATTATATTTGCGTTTCCTTTGGGCCACGAGTTCATTCTATGAGCTCTTTTTTGAATTGGAATATAAATCGCGTTTATTGTATTTAATCCATAACTGGTTCTTACTTTGATCCATAACCGGTTCTTACAAGAAGACCTCTAACCGGTCCTTACTGTTTGTAATTTCTATACCAAAGGTTACGTTGAGCAATCCGATTATCGCAAAAGAATAGGGCTTGTTGCAATAATTGATAATTTTTATATCAATGAAAGATGTAGGATCCAGGGTCGAGATGTGAACGCTGAAAATCGATTAAATAAGTAAGATTTGCTGTGAATGCATTTAAAAGCTGTAAGAAATGCGATTTTAGCGCTGAATGAATTGAATGCGGTGAAAAAAAATTTACCACTAAATATCGCAAATATTTCAACAATTCACTGCTAAAAATTACTGTATTTTTTGCGCTGAATTTTTGTAAGATTTGCGGTTTTTAGCGGTCGAATTTCATTTTCACCGCTTTGCTGAAGCGTTGAAAATAAAAAATTTATCGCTAAAAACCACAAATCTTCAAAAATTCACGGCTAAAAACCGCAAGTCTTACAAAAGTGCACCGTTTTCACCGAATTAATTTCAAAAGGTTTTGTTTTCGCCGCTATTCACCGCAATTCTTACATTTCATTTTTTTTTACCAAACGCCGACTCGGGATATAAAATTAAAACTTGATTATACGGAAGGACTTTTTATAGCACAATAGGTTTAGGCCGTAAACTGTAGGATCTTTGATTAAATTCAATAGCTATAGAAGATTGACTGGAGAAAAATTGCTTTGAAAACTGAATTTATGAAGGCTAAGGACTGTACTACTCTATGTTGTCACACAAATATTCAAAAACTCTACTTGTCGAGGTTTTACTTAGAAGTAATTTAAGATTATTGGTGAAAAAGTGATAAAAATGTTTCACTAATCTTTGAATGAAATATTAACGCTTTAAATTTATTGTAAGAGAAGCGTTTTTCTTGCGCTTTTAAAATTAACAGATTAAGCGATGAGATAAATTGATCACCCCATCGACAAAAAGCAGTAAGAACCAATTTTAGCTACGACTAAAATCAACAATTGTCATTAATTTTTTTTTTATAATAGTCTCAATAAATTTGTCATTAAAATATTGGTGAATTTCAAGCTGGGTTATACGCACTGAACGCAACAAGAACTGTGGTATATGAGTTCTGAAATATTTACCCATGCTTACCACTCCGATTACAGAACTGAACCGCCCTTTTTAATCATTAGTTGTAAAACCAGCACTGAAACAGCTTATTTAAATGTAAAAAGTGGGACATAATGCCCAGAAAAAAATCAAAACAACAACTATTCAGACTGTTCAAAGTAATTGCAGCGTAATAAATGCATTGAATGTGGTGGAAAAATAAGAATTTACCGCTAAAAATCCCACAACTTACAAAAATTCTCCGCTAAAAATTACTGCAACTTTTTTACGCTGAAGTGTCGTAAAATTTGCGGTTTTTAGCGGTAAAATATTTATTTACACAGCTTCCCGTTGGTAGTCTTGAATTTTTTGTTTTTCACCGCTTAAAAGGTGAAAATAAAAAATTCACCGCTAAAAATCACAAATCTTCAAAAATTCACCTCTAAAAACCAAAAATCATACAACAGTTTACCGCTTTTACCGCACTAATCGCAAAAAGATTTTTTTTCACCACTATTCACTGCAATTCCTACATTTTTTTGGAGTGAGGAGTTACTGGAGAGAAATTGCTTTGAAAACTGAATTTACGAATGCTAAGGACTGTACTACTCTATGTTTTCACACAAATATTCAAGAATTCTACTTGTGGGGTTTTACTTAGAAGTAAATTAGGATTATTGGTGAAAAGTGGTGAAAAGTTTTGCTAATGTTTGAACAAAATATTAACGCTTCAATTTTATTGTAAGAGAAGCGTTTTTCTTGCGCTGTTAATTTAACAGATTATGCGATGAGATAAATTGATCAACCTACCAACAAAATGTAGTAAGAACAAGTTTTAGCTACGACTAAAATCAACAACTTGTCATTAATTTTAATTTTATTAATATCCCAATAAATGTGTCATTAAAATATTGGCAAATTTCATGCTGAATTATACGCCCTTAACGCAACAAGAAGTGAGGTTTTGAGCTCTGAAATTTTAAAACGGGGTGATCATACCTGTCATACATCATAAATTAGTTTATTGCAGTAAATTTATTATACGATGTATTTAATTTAATTTAGTGTACTTATTCCTGAAGGGCATGTGTATAAGTCAATGTTATTTCACATGCTAGTCTGTTATTCCCATCTCCCGTAGCGGGAAATTATTGTTCATATTTGTTGTGACTTCTGTAATACCAGTTGCCTTAATACTCACTCTTTTAGTTTTGCACTTCGCGAACAGTTGCCTAAATTAACTTATTCTTCATTAACTGTCTTAATAATCAAGTAAAGTAGACAAGTAATTACCAAGCGATTCGATAAGCGGATTCATTTAGAAATTGTGTAAAGCGCACTCGCCGCTCAAGTTAGGATATAAAACATAATCGTCACTCGCGACTCAAGATTAGGTACGGAATCTCATTTGCGTACGACATGGCGCAGTCAGTAACTCAGAAGCGGACCCCACTCAGCATTGAGCCATTTTGGGATAAACCTAGTGCAGACCCTCCGTTGAAACGGAAAAAGTGGCAGATGCAGGCCAAGTAAGCTCTTCTTGCGAAGGAAAATGTTACACTAGACACTTTGTTTGAACCAAAACCCGAAACAGTACAACTACCACTTGAACCTATCTATGAGGATACGATAACAGGATCATCGGCACAATCGGAGAGGGAAAGATTGGCGAGGAACGCTCAATCAAAAATGAACTGGGAGAATCGGTGTCAGAGACAACTGGAGATAGGAGTAATGTGTGGAGATAAACCGTGGGCACAGGCTGATCGAAAGACTGTGTTTATGCTACATCTCAGTTTGGGCACCGACGGACGTCGAATTGTTTGTAGCAGAAACCCACACCTCAAGACGGACATTCTAACAACAGCAGAACTTTGGACAATCATGGAATCAGCATTTATTCGTCAGCGCAATATCACATTTGATAGGTACGTACTTCTCACTACAAAACAGAAAAGAGGAGAGTCTATCGAACATTTCTTTGGAAAATTGAAAGAACTTTCTGAAAATTGTGAACTCGGGAGTCAAGAAGATACTCTTATCAGAGATTTATTTATTGCGAATATGTTAGATCCGGAAATCCAAAGGGAATTGCTGCGAGAAACTCTAGAACCAGCTCAACCATTACGTTTGGCCGTAAATATGGAATTAGGTCAAAGAAATCAGCTACAAATTACAAACTCGCAACCTGCTCCACAGGTTAACGCAGTAATTTTTCAACGACCTTCTCGACCACCGAGTCAACGGCCGATTACATCTAGTTTTACTCGACCACCAAATCAACTCTGCAGAAACTGTGGTTTAACTTGGTCAGCAAATCATAAAGTCAAGTATATTGCGAGAGGCAAGACTTGCAATAACTGTGGTTTAAAAAATCATTTTTCACGAGTGTGCAGGAAACCGAAGTCATCATCAAATAAACCCATCCGATCTAATGTTAACTCTGTTGAAGAAACTTCAACTGATCAGACGGTAAATGCCATACAAATTATGCATTATAAACCACCATGCGAATCAGATTACGATAGCTCAGATGATAATATGGTCGCTAGCATCGCAAGTAACGCAATACAGATTGAACCAAAGAACACCATCTTGCAAATTGGTAATACCCAAGTAGGACTTCTCATTGATTCAGGTAGTGTATGCAGTATTTTACCCGAGTCTCTTGCTTCGGAAATAGTGGAAAATTCTCCCCTTGCTCAATGGCTGATGATAGCGCCTCCCAGGAACTCAAAACATTTTCAAACGAACCCATAAACGTGACGAGTATGATACAAGCACCAATTGCGAGCAATGGATGGCGACTTGAAGAAGCTGAATTTGTGGTGGTCCGTGACGGGCTAAAACCACTAGTTGGTAGAGACTTGTTTGACGCTCTCAGAATCTCAGTAACTCAAACCCCAAAATATGAAGGTAGTATGGTCGATACTATCACATCCCAATGTCCATTTAAAACACGTATTGCAAAAAATTTTCCTCAACTTATTACACGTATTGGTCGCTCAAAAATACACATTGTTAAATCTAAATTCCATAGAAATTTTCAACCAAAACATCAAAAGGGCAGAAGAGTACCTATTAATTTAAAGGAACGAGTGAATAATGAAATTAAAAAACTTCTTGAAGAAGGACATATAGAAAAATTGAATAACTGTTCTGATCAATATTTTATTTCACCTATTGTAATCACAGTTAAACGAGATCAAACAATAAAGTTAGGATTGGATTCCAAAACTCTTAATAAATCATTACACAAGAACAAATATCAGATGCCAAATATTGATACACTTATGGATTCCATATCACAAATAATAACAAACTACAAAACAGAACCAGCGAATAAAATATACTTCTCTACTATAGATCTTAAATATGCATACAGCCAACTAAATCTTCACCCTGAAACTGCTAAACACTGTAATTTCAATATTGTAAGTGGTGACATGACAGGCACATTTCGTTTCAAAACGGGATTTTATGGTCTTACTGACATGTCTGCCGAGTTTCAGAAGGCAATGGATTACACTTTGATTGGCCTCAAAAATACATTTTGTTTTCTAGACGACATCATAATTGTAAGTAAAGGTTCTGAAGATGATCACTAACAACTTGTATTAGATTGCTTTAAGAAACTGGACGCGGATAATCTCCGAATTAACCTTCCTAAATGCCATATTGCGAAGCAAAAAATTTCCTGGTTAGGATATAATATAACTCAATCTGGGATATCACCACTCGAATCTAAAACCACCTCTATGATGTCATTACAACCACCTAATACACTTAAAAAATTACGTTCATTTCTCGGTTCAGTCCACTATATTACTAAATTTATTCCCAATTTAGCTCAACTCTGCCATCCTTTAAGACCTCTTCTTCGTAAGTCAACTAAATACATTTGGACTGACGCTCATACTCTACATTTTAATGCCATAAAAACTCGCATAGCAAATCATACAGAAAATATTCACTGTAACCCCCAACTCGAAACACGAATCAAACGTGATGCTTCTCGCTCCGGATTGGGAGCAGCACTAGAACAACTAACAGTTGATGGTTGGAAGCCGATCTCTTTTGCATCAAGATTTTTAAATAGTAGTGAAGAACGTAATAGTATTAACGAATTGCAACTTCTTGGGGTGGTATGATCCATAGAATATTTTAAAATTTATTTGTATGGTAAAGAGTTTACTATTATCACTGATCATCGCGCATTACTTTCTATATTAAAAGAACATCGATCAAATAAAAGTTACAATAGTAGGTTATCACGATGGGTTGATCGTCTTTTGCCTTATCAATTCTCAATAGAGCATCTGCCAGGCGCGAAGATGGGACTAGTTGATTACATCTCTCGAAATCCATATCAACCAGCAAAAAGTGTTTCAAAATATGATGAGGAATTTTTAGTCGCAACATTATCAAGCATACACTCTGATGCTCAATTACTTCAACAAAAACACAACATTTTAGCTCATTCTCTTAATAAATTATATATTGATATTGATGGTGAAAATAAAAATTCCGCCACTATTACTGAACAAGTTTTAAATTTAGATTATGTCAAACCAAATCCTCAAACAAAAGTTAACGAATTTTTCGCTCCGCGAAACAATAGTTTAAAATTATTCTCAAAACGAAATTCTAACTTTGATATAAAGTCCGCTCAGCGTGTACGCTTAACAAATGTTAGTTCAAATCTCGCGGCGCGAAAATACAACTCTAACGTAACCTCCCTTAAATTCAATAATCAGTATAGTAAACACGCCTCGCGCGTAAACTTAACTCAAAATATTAAATCACTCGCGGACCAAAAGTATAACCCGATTTTTAATCCCACTAATAGTATTAATTGTACTAGTGCACATGATCAGCGAGTACATTCAACTCTAAATAAATCAGTATTCGCACATACATATTCTACTTCAGAAGTAAACACTTACAAATTAAGTATTACCAATTCTGATCTCGCATCGCGAGTACGCTTTTCATTTAACAAATTAACACTCGCAAGGCATAATACTTTATAAAATACTCAAAAGATCAGATTGCATTCTTCAGATGCCTCTTTTGCAAAGCAAGTTACTAAATACCAAATTCATTCTAAGTTTGCGTCACATAGTCTACCAATTACAATTAAACCTCTACAAATAAGCGTCACTCGCTTACAAAAATACTCCTTAATTTGCTTCAATAAATCATTCTCACTTGTCAGTCAAAAATCAGTCTCAAACTCCTACCTTATTTAGTAACCCAAACTCAAATACTTTAAATAACTCAAGTGCTCAATTAACAAACAACAAACAAGTGCTTTTTGCCCAAACTCAACCTGAAATTCAGTTGTCTTCCTCTTTGTCAATCAATTTAATTGAAAAAACTCAACTCTCATCAACAATGAGTCAACAAGCTTCATCTGTAAAGGAAAAATCCATCTCACCCCGAACAACAAGAGCTTCGCCCCGCGTATCATTACGGATAATGCAACAACAAGCACGCCACTCAGATCATCATCTCACTCTAATCTAAGCACCCCACTCACGGATAGCCCTCAAGTGGTGTCCTTTGAGAAAGTGGTGGGCAAGGTGTTCAACAAAGGGCTAATCGCATCCCTAACAAGCAAGGATGCAGTTCTGAAGGAGGTTCGCGATTGCATAATCAGGGGAGATGAAGAACGATTAAAGGCCCTCAACCCGTATCTCCATAGCTATTGGCGGTACCTTCATGTGAATAGCGGATGTGTTTGTATGGACGAGAATGTAGCCATACTGAACGCGCTCAAAGATGCACTCATTGAAGATTTGCATGCGAGTCACTCAGACAGCTGGGGGATGGTATGTACGGCTCAGCACTGCTGGTGGCCATACATGAATCGTGATTTGCTCGTCAAAGCAATAGAGTGCAAATCTTGCACTACTATCGGTAAAAATTTAAAATCTGTTATTGCATCAAAATCTGCAAATGCATCAAATGTAATAAAACTGTTAGATAATTATATACAAATTCATGGAGTTCCCCGGTCCTTAAGAATAGACCAAGCTCGTTGTCTTATAGGTAACCAAGTAAAAAATTTTTGTATGAAAAGTAATATTACATTAATACCAGCTCCGGCGAATGACCATCGTGCAATAGGACTAGTTGAAGGACTTATTGGTACTATTAAACAACGCTTAGCATGTATAAAAGAAGCAAATAAAGAATTAAATTCGTTCACCATTAAAGCAGCATTAAAATCAATTATATACCAGCTTCGCACATGTAAACATAAAACAACTAAGCTTTCGCCATTCGAATCTCACTTTGGGCGCAAAGCCAATACACCGCTTAGTAACATAAGTACTTAACCAAAGTCATCTGATCTAAGTTGTGAAAAAAATTTGAATCATTATTTAGATGAAGAAACAGTAACTCCTAATGAATTGTTGCCGGAGGACCACTGGGGTGACAGCCGTAGCGACGATGAAATCGAGCGCAACATGTGCAAGGCATCAAAGGACGCTACCGCACGTGAACGTCTAGCAACAGACAATGAATCCCGTTTCCTTCGCACCACAAAAGCGCATCGTCCACTACCTCTAAAAGAACACGCCGTACAGTTGAACATTGCTCGGAAGAAACATCTCCATGAAAGATCCAAGAAAAATCTTTATGGACTGTAAGAGGTGTTGGCTCCAGGATCTGTGGTACAAAAGACCGATCAATATACTTCTGTCATTCGCGAACCGGGGAAAGTGGAAGTAACAGTGCGCAATAGTGACATTGCCAAATTTGGTAGTCGGGAAGAACGGAAAACGAAATTAACAGAATATATTAACCGTCGAGGACCCCGCACGCATGAGAAGACAACTGAGGCTAAGATACTTAGCCGCATAAAAGAGTCCACGCGCATACAAAAGGGAGATCGGAAGATGAAGCATCGCAAGCGAGAAACTGGAAGCGGTGTCTCATCAAATAAATCAAACATTGCTCGTGCAATGCGGGTACGTATGCCCAAATTTTCGGAAAATTTCGCTCCCCAAGTATTACCCAAAATTCCCGAGGCTGCTCCCGAACAGCAAATCATAACTGGAGAAGTATTGATCGCACCCCCTCCTACACATAACCAACCAGAATTAATCTTGTAAATCTTAAACAATGTAAAGCTCACTGTGGAAAGGGAACTTTTTAATTGCTTCTTTTTGTTTCTGCGCTAACTTTCTTATGTAACGACGACAAGTGCGTGGTCGTGAATCTAAGCATGTATATACAGTGTAAATTCTTTCTATTCTATTCTATGCTCTTTGATCTCTGACTGACTGATTGATGTTGAGAAGAAGAATGGCCTTACAATGACCTGATTGTTTCACCGAACTCATTTTAGTGTTGTCCCAGAAAGGCTTTAAATTTGTTCTACATGCACTTAAATTACTGCCGCTCCTAATTGAACTTAATTTGTAATTTGATTTATTTGTAATCCTAATGATCCATTTGTAAATCTTCAATTTGATACTTAATTTGCAATTATCCATTAAAAATCCCTTGCTGAGCAAGACTTATTTATCCACTATCCTACTCAACCTACGTGCATTCAACTTGGTGTGCTTATCGCTCCATTATTTTTTATGCTTAAATTATTACTTAGAAAAATGAAGATGCGAGAAAAGCTTATTTGATTCGAAACATATAAAAAATTAGCTTAACTATGATGTGCATGAACTGATCTTTCAAATCTATTAGTGCAATACAAATCAATTTAACTTTTGTCTCTAACCTTTTCAACATCATCATTCTTCGCTCCACTTTTTTCAGTTGCTCTCAAAAAAAGCTCGTACCAATTATTGGAGTATTATGTTTTTAATAGCCGCGAAGAGATAGCTTGGGCTATTATCGGCCTTCTGTTGGTTTTTTTAAATTCAAAGGATTTGAATTGTATTGGGGCGCTGTCTTTTTGCGACTCGAAAAGGAGTGATGGCGATCTATTTTTTAAAAAAATTGGTGACTTCTATTTTTAGTGGACGTGTTTTTGAAATCAAATTCTGCACGTGAAAAGAAGTGTTGATGTCAATCTGCTGAGCAAAAGTCAAGAGAGAATTTAGAGTGGTTTCTGTTAGAGCGTCATTCTGAGAGAGAGAGAGAGCGAGAAAAGTATGCGTGAAAAAATTTTGCCCTACGCGAGCGAATTTGTTTGATCACGTGCGGATTTTTCGCAGCAGTTTTTAGTTTTAGCTATGACTTTTTCGGCGGAAGGAGTTTGTCTCAATTTTCTAAGCCAGTAATTGTATGTTTGATATGATTTTGTTGAACTTCTGAAGCTAATATTAAACTTAAAGATGCAATTTTGAGCTATTTTTGCATTGTTTGACGTTTTTCCTAGCAGTTTTTGCAAATTTCTTTGGCATAGCATCCGTGGTTTTTAGTTGAACTTAATTATTGAAGTGGTTTAGGTTGTCTTTTGATCCGATTGATTATTATTTTGTTAAGGTGTTCGGTTTGTTGAAGAAAATAGATAATTTTAAACAAATTTTGGTCCTTTTGCGTTGATTTAAATGTTTTGCCTGATTGAAGCTTTTTGCAATAGCTTTTCTTGCTCACTATTTCTTCTAGAGCTAATATATAGTTGTTAAGGTGTATTGCTGCTAAGAGTAGGCGCTTTAAGGTTGTATACGGCCGTTTTTACTGAAAAGATTTAGTAATTTCTATCGAGTTTTCAAAACTTTTCCTCACTTTGAAATTGACTTTTTTAATACAAGAGATAAAGTAAATGTGTGCCACTCTAACTGAAAGTTATTTGAGAGCAGCTAATTGAGGCAGCAATAACGTATACAGATTATTAATGAAAACCTAATTTCTCAAATTCAAATAGGAAATATTGTATGGTCTGTTTCTTTTTTACTATCTAAACTGTATAGCTAGAAAGCTTCTGAGCCTATTTTGTGGCTATCTCCCAGCTATGCTTATCAGATCGTAATCATTTATTGAATAATGGCTATCAGTATTGCAAACTGTTTTGCCAATAGTTGTTTCGGAGTCGCAACTTGTGAAGAACTTTATCAGATTTTTTTTCAGATATCAGTTTTGGTTTCACTCATGTTCTGAATTTTCCTCAGCTAATTTTTTCAAAATTGTTGATAAATTATTCAATAAGCTTATTCCTTTTAGTGAGGGGATTGCTAGATGTTTAGTAAATAGCTACTTTGAGTCGGTTCCTGAGGCTATGTTTTCAAGGGTCATTGTGGACACATTTTCGTGCTTTTTGTAGTCCAATTTAATTGATGGTTTTGGTCACGCCGAAAGGGGAAGTGGAGCGAAAGAACAGGTAATTTAAGGGCCAATTTTTTTTGCCTTGGTCCCATAGTAGAGTAAGAAAACAGTGTTTGAAGAAAAAGTGACTTTTTTGTTGGTGGTTGTGGTTCTTATGTGGCATTTTGACGATGATTTTTACTGTTTTTTTTTTCAATTTTACTGGATCTGATTTTTTTGAAAATTTTTTCCATATCCGTTTACTGTGAATTCTAGGTATAGTTTTCAGTTAAGTAAAATTTTGAATTTTGTCAGGAGCTGCCCTGCTATGTTTTTAATTGCTCTCAAACGAAGTCTGTAGCAATTATATTAGTCCTGTCGGTCTTTTTTTTATGCGATTTTTCGCTGGACCGATTTTTCGTCTGACGCTTCTGACTTTTCGTCCTCAAAAACGGGATAAACAGGTGGCGCCCAGTAGGCATTAAGTGCTCTTAGGGGCCTTTCAGGTCTGTTTCAGCTCATATTGTTGGATACTTATACTTATGGTGTGAAGGGCGGTTCTTAGAGGTTGAATGAAGGCACCCCCACTGTTGACCCCCCTTTTTTTTTACCCCACCCAACGCACTGTTGCCCCCGCCCCAGTGCTGCTCCACCCCTCGCCCACGCATCAGCCCCCGGTGCACCCCCCCCCCCCCCCCCCCCTCCCGTGACTAGCTACTGACGAACAACCGCGTGCTAAAAACGCAATTTATACTATTTTGCAATTTTTTTAAGCTTTTTGAAAGTTTTTGACATTTTGATTTTTATCAGCCCTAGGTGTCAAAAAAATTCCTTTAAGTTTTAATAATAGGTTATTGCACAGTTTCTAGTGGTAATGGAATGGTTTCAACATTTTAATATCGCGAATTTTTGCATTTTTTTGACAAAACGTTCATTTTTTTCAACTTTTACCTTCATTTTTCCTTGTTCGGGTCCTTCCAGACCCAGGGGCCCGAAAAACGTCCTAAGGGGTTTAATAATAAGGTCCTAAGGGGATAATAAGTTACTATCAAATTTTTTATTGGCCATGGAACAGTTTTTCAACTTTTTAATGTCACATAATTTAGCAATTTTTTGATAAAACTTGAAATTTTTTCGTTTTTTGAAAATTTTGTAAGTTTCTTCAGCCTCAAGAGCCCAGGAACCTCCTCTAGGGTTTGGTAAAAGGGTACTGTATAGTTTCTAGACATAATGGATTTGCTTTCAAGATTATAACATCACAAATGTTAGGATTTTTTTGTCTTGCATTTTAATCAAATTTTGACCTTTAGTCCTTATTCAGCTTTTTTGAGCCTCAAGGGTCAGAACGCTTCCGTTAAGGTTTGATATTGTTACTAGAAGACTTTTGTTGGTCATGGATTAATTTTCAATTTTTAATATTACAAGTTTTATCAATTTTTCTTTATAAAATTTGCAATTTTTTAGTTCGATTTCAAAAGATTATCAATGAAGAGTTTAAAGTCTGAAAGACTTTAAAGAAATGGAAGCTAAATGGGGACCCTTTGTCGTTACCGTTACTAAGTTATTGGAACCGTTTCTCCAGATATCTATTTAATGCAGGATAACTGTTTTTGATTAAAAATATATGGGAGAATGATTTAATTCAAGTTGATCCGCTTTAAAACCACTGCGTTTCCTGTTATGATTTTCAAATTTTTAAGTTTCTTTAAACCGTTACTTTAAAACTTCGCTATTAGTGTTCACTTCGAAAATACTTCTTCGAACTAGAAACGTCAGTAGAGCTGAAGAGTGGGATAATTTGATTCTAAACTTAACCGTAACTTTGCAAAATTATAAAAAAAGCTGGACACTGCTTAATAAATGTGCTGATGTTTCCCCTATAGTTTGTATTTGTATTGTGCTTTAATTTGCTGCTAAATTGTTGTTGTTTCACTGCTGAATGCAATGAAAGTTTTTTTTTCAGGTAACCACACCTGAACTTGTTCAGGTGAAAATTTTCCTGAAATACAGTTCAAGTGTATTTCGAGTGCTTTTACACCTGAACTTCACCTGAACTTTGGTTACCTGAACTTGGTTCAGGTAAATTGACCTGAACTTTTTTAGTGTGTATATGTGCTTCTCCTTTGGGCTTCGAGTTCATTCTATGGGCTCTTTAATGAATTGGAATTAAAATCACGTTTATTGTATGTAATCCATAATCGGTTCCTACTTTTATCCATAACCGGTTCTCACAAGAAGAACCGTTTCCGGTTCTTATTGTTTGTAAATTCTATACCAAAAGGTTACATTAAGCAATCCGATTATTGCAAAAGAATAGGGCTTGTTGCAATAATTGATAATTTTTATATCAATGAAGGATGTAGGATCCAGGGTGAAGATGTGAACGCTGAAAATCGATTAAAAATGTAAGATTTGCGGTGAATGCATTTAAAAGATGTAAGAAATGCGATTTTTAGCGCTGAATGCATTGAATGCGGTGGAAAAATAAGGATTTACCGCTAAATATTGCAGTTCTTATAAAAATTCACTGCTAAGAATTACTGTAATTTTTTTGTGCTGAATTTTTGTAAGATTTGCGGTTTTTAGTGGTCGAATTTTTATTTTCACCGCTTCCCGTTGGAAGCGGTGATCTATTTTTTTTCAACGCTTAAGCGGTGAAAATAAAAAAATTCATCGCTAAAAACCACAAATCTTCGAAAATTCACCGCTAAAAACTGCAAGTCTTACAAAAGTTCACCGCAATAATCGCAAAAAATTTTGTTTTCACCGCTATTCACCGCAATTCTTACATTTCATTTTTTTTTACCAAACGCCGGCTCGGGATATAAGATTAAAACTTGATTATATAAAAGGACTTTTTTTAGCACAATAGGTTTAGGCCGTAAACAGTAGGATCTTTGATTAAGTTTAATAGCTATAGCGGAGTGACTGGAAAGAAATTGCTTTGAAAAGTGAATTTGTGGATGTTAAGGACCGTACTACTCTATATTATCACATGAATATTCAAGAACTCTACTTGTCGAGTATTTACTTAGAAGTTATTTAAGACTATTGGTGAAAAGTGATAAAAATGTTTCACTAATATTTGAATGAAATATTAACGCTTTAATTTTATTGTAAGAGAAGCGTTTTTTCTTGCGTTTTTAATTTAACAGATTAAGCGATGAAATAAATTGATCAGCCTGCCAACAAAATGTAGTTAGAACAAGTTTTAGCTACGACTAAAATCAGCAACTTGTCATTAATTTTATTTTTTATAATATTCTCAATAAGTTAGTCATTAAAATTTTGGTGAATTTCGTGCTAATTATACGCACTGACCGCAACAAGAGCTGTGGTTTTTGAGCTTAGAAATATTTACCCGGGCGGACCACCCGATTACAGAACTGAACCGCCCTTTTTAATCATTAGTTGCAAAACCAGCACTGAAACAGCTTATTTAAAATTAAAAAGTGGGACATCAAGCCCAGAAATCTTTTCAGAAAAGTTTTCAGACTGCTCAAAATAATTGCAGCGTAAAATTAATTGTGTAAAAATTTCGAAAATGTTGAAATCTGCTGTGCACGTCAGAAAAGCATGCAAAATACATGCATTTTAGCTGTCAAGACCTGGCCCCTTTTACCAGTTAAAACAGCTACAGACATGGCACATACGTACTACATTATGAGCGCATAATTTGCTCCGGACAGTGGTACTGGATACTCTGCGCTGTGATCTGAACATGTTTGGGGTGCGTTTGCATAATTGTATAACCAAAGCAGGTATATTTTACTCTCGAGCTTCCTGGTCACTCATTCATGATTTTCCGGGTCCTTTAGCAGTTGTGTTTACGAACTACCGGGAAACTTAAAAGGTGTATTCACGATCTCCCGGGGGGCATTAAGATTAGAAGTGTGATGTAATTTGCGTGTGGTGTAATGTATCATGGTGTGGATGTGCGTGTGGTGTGATGCAGTAAGAAGTAAATTTGCCTGTGGTTTGGTGCAGTAGGATGTGAATATGCCTGTGGTTTGGTGTGGTATGATGTGAATAAGCTTGTGATGTGATATAGTATATTTCAAATAATGCATTTTTCTTGAAAACTTAAGTAAAAAACGAGAGTTTTCAATTAAAAATTTTAATAGAACGACCTTTTTATCGAAGAAAATTAAACCAAGAAAATTCGAAACAAAAGTTCAGAAACCTGTTTTTTTTAACTGACAAATGGCAAACTCGGAAACAAAAAATTAAAATATGCCTTTTTTGGCCATTAAGCCTATGTAAAAAGCTACACTTTGCAATCAATATTATTTATGTAAAACTTTTTTCGAAAAAAATTTTCAAAATAAATTTTAATAAAGTAACTAATTTTTGAAGAAAAGCATTTGCTGGTCCCATATAATAGAAAAAAAATCGTTTGAAAAAAATTGAATGATAAATGAAAACTAACTGAAACTGAATTGTTTGAGAAATTGCTTTAAAGTGAAGGTTCTATTGCTAGATTAGGTGGATAAGATTAGTTGGAAAATCATTAGAGCGGAAAATCAATTATCACAACTGGATGCATTCCCCCTGGGGTAATTAAGATAATCAAACCAGGGGTATTAAGGATAATTTGACAGTTCTTTTGGTCGCACTATTTAAGGTTCATCTTTGGAAAATTGATGAAAATAGGCCAAACATAATCTTTCTACATAGGTACGTCCCTTTACCCCCACCTTATCTGCTCACATTTTGCTAATGTCGGATGCATAAACAACCAAATAAATAGAAGGTGAACAACAGAACCCAAAAAATTGATAGATTTAAATATTTTGTTTGAGATCAATTGAAAAAGAGGAGGAACTTAATTTACAAAGAAATTGTCTTCTATAATAATTAGCTCGCCATTCTATTATATTTGCGTTTCCTTTGGGCCACGAGTTCATTCTATGAGCTCTTTTTTGAATTGGAATATAAATCGCGTTTATTGTATTTAATCCATAACTGGTTCTTACTTTGATCCATAACCGGTTCTTACAAGAAGACCTCTAACCGGTCCTTACTGTTTGTAATTTCTATACCAAAGGTTACGTTGAGCAATCCGATTATCGCAAAAGAATAGGGCTTGTTGCAATAATTGATAATTTTTATATCAATGAAAGATGTAGGATCCAGGGTCGAGATGTGAACGCTGAAAATCGATTAAATAAGTAAGATTTGCTGTGAATGCATTTAAAAGCTGTAAGAAATGCGATTTTAGCGCTGAATGAATTGAATGCGGTGAAAAAAAATTTACCACTAAATATCGCAAATATTTCAACAATTCACTGCTAAAAATTACTGTATTTTTTGCGCTGAATTTTTGTAAGATTTGCGGTTTTTAGCGGTCGAATTTCATTTTCACCGCTTTGCTGAAGCGTTGAAAATAAAAAATTTATCGCTAAAAACCACAAATCTTCAAAAATTCACGGCTAAAAACCGCAAGTCTTACAAAAGTGCACCGTTTTCACCGAATTAATTTCAAAAGGTTTTGTTTTCGCCGCTATTCACCGCAATTCTTACATTTCATTTTTTTTTACCAAACGCCGACTCGGGATATAAAATTAAAACTTGATTATACGGAAGGACTTTTTATAGCACAATAGGTTTAGGCCGTAAACTGTAGGATCTTTGATTAAATTCAATAGCTATAGAAGATTGACTGGAGAAAAATTGCTTTGAAAACTGAATTTATGAAGGCTAAGGACTGTACTACTCTATGTTGTCACACAAATATTCAAAAACTCTACTTGTCGAGGTTTTACTTAGAAGTAATTTAAGATTATTGGTGAAAAAGTGATAAAAATGTTTCACTAATCTTTGAATGAAATATTAACGCTTTAAATTTATTGTAAGAGAAGCGTTTTTCTTGCGCTTTTAAAATTAACAGATTAAGCGATGAGATAAATTGATCACCCCATCGACAAAAAGCAGTAAGAACCAATTTTAGCTACGACTAAAATCAACAATTGTCATTAATTTTTTTTTTATAATAGTCTCAATAAATTTGTCATTAAAATATTGGTGAATTTCAAGCTGGGTTATACGCACTGAACGCAACAAGAACTGTGGTATATGAGTTCTGAAATATTTACCCATGCTTACCACTCCGATTACAGAACTGAACCGCCCTTTTTAATCATTAGTTGTAAAACCAGCACTGAAACAGCTTATTTAAATGTAAAAAGTGGGACATAATGCCCAGAAAAAAATCAAAACAACAACTATTCAGACTGTTCAAAGTAATTGCAGCGTAATAAATGCATTGAATGTGGTGGAAAAATAAGAATTTACCGCTAAAAATCCCACAACTTACAAAAATTCTCCGCTAAAAATTACTGCAACTTTTTTACGCTGAAGTGTCGTAAAATTTGCGGTTTTTAGCGGTAAAATATTTATTTACACAGCTTCCCGTTGGTAGTCTTGAATTTTTTGTTTTTCACCGCTTAAAAGGTGAAAATAAAAAATTCACCGCTAAAAATCACAAATCTTCAAAAATTCACCTCTAAAAACCAAAAATCATACAACAGTTTACCGCTTTTACCGCACTAATCGCAAAAAGATTTTTTTTCACCACTATTCACTGCAATTCCTACATTTTTTTGGAGTGAGGAGTTACTGGAGAGAAATTGCTTTGAAAACTGAATTTACGAATGCTAAGGACTGTACTACTCTATGTTTTCACACAAATATTCAAGAATTCTACTTGTGGGGTTTTACTTAGAAGTAAATTAGGATTATTGGTGAAAAGTGGTGAAAAGTTTTGCTAATGTTTGAACAAAATATTAACGCTTCAATTTTATTGTAAGAGAAGCGTTTTTCTTGCGCTGTTAATTTAACAGATTATGCGATGAGATAAATTGATCAACCTACCAACAAAATGTAGTAAGAACAAGTTTTAGCTACGACTAAAATCAACAACTTGTCATTAATTTTAATTTTATTAATATCCCAATAAATGTGTCATTAAAATATTGGCAAATTTCATGCTGAATTATACGCCCTTAACGCAACAAGAAGTGAGGTTTTGAGCTCTGAAATTTTAAAACGGGGTGATCATACCTGTCATACATCATAAATTAGTTTATTGCAGTAAATTTATTATACGATGTATTTAATTTAATTTAGTGTACTTATTCCTGAAGGGCATGTGTATAAGTCAATGTTATTTCACATGCTAGTCTGTTATTCCCATCTCCCGTAGCGGGAAATTATTGTTCATATTTGTTGTGACTTCTGTAATACCAGTTGCCTTAATACTCACTCTTTTAGTTTTGCACTTCGCGAACAGTTGCCTAAATTAACTTATTCTTCATTAACTGTCTTAATAATCAAGTAAAGTAGACAAGTAATTACCAAGCGATTCGATAAGCGGATTCATTTAGAAATTGTGTAAAGCGCACTCGCCGCTCAAGTTAGGATATAAAACATAATCGTCACTCGCGACTCAAGATTAGGTACGGAATCTCATTTGCGTACGACATGGCGCAGTCAGTAACTCAGAAGCGGACCCCACTCAGCATTGAGCCATTTTGGGATAAACCTAGTGCAGACCCTCCGTTGAAACGGAAAAAGTGGCAGATGCAGGCCAAGTAAGCTCTTCTTGCGAAGGAAAATGTTACACTAGACACTTTGTTTGAACCAAAACCCGAAACAGTACAACTACCACTTGAACCTATCTATGAGGATACGATAACAGGATCATCGGCACAATCGGAGAGGGAAAGATTGGCGAGGAACGCTCAATCAAAAATGAACTGGGAGAATCGGTGTCAGAGACAACTGGAGATAGGAGTAATGTGTGGAGATAAACCGTGGGCACAGGCTGATCGAAAGACTGTGTTTATGCTACATCTCAGTTTGGGCACCGACGGACGTCGAATTGTTTGTAGCAGAAACCCACACCTCAAGACGGACATTCTAACAACAGCAGAACTTTGGACAATCATGGAATCAGCATTTATTCGTCAGCGCAATATCACATTTGATAGGTACGTACTTCTCACTACAAAACAGAAAAGAGGAGAGTCTATCGAACATTTCTTTGGAAAATTGAAAGAACTTTCTGAAAATTGTGAACTCGGGAGTCAAGAAGATACTCTTATCAGAGATTTATTTATTGCGAATATGTTAGATCCGGAAATCCAAAGGGAATTGCTGCGAGAAACTCTAGAACCAGCTCAACCATTACGTTTGGCCGTAAATATGGAATTAGGTCAAAGAAATCAGCTACAAATTACAAACTCGCAACCTGCTCCACAGGTTAACGCAGTAATTTTTCAACGACCTTCTCGACCACCGAGTCAACGGCCGATTACATCTAGTTTTACTCGACCACCAAATCAACTCTGCAGAAACTGTGGTTTAACTTGGTCAGCAAATCATAAAGTCAAGTATATTGCGAGAGGCAAGACTTGCAATAACTGTGGTTTAAAAAATCATTTTTCACGAGTGTGCAGGAAACCGAAGTCATCATCAAATAAACCCATCCGATCTAATGTTAACTCTGTTGAAGAAACTTCAACTGATCAGACGGTAAATGCCATACAAATTATGCATTATAAACCACCATGCGAATCAGATTACGATAGCTCAGATGATAATATGGTCGCTAGCATCGCAAGTAACGCAATACAGATTGAACCAAAGAACACCATCTTGCAAATTGGTAATACCCAAGTAGGACTTCTCATTGATTCAGGTAGTGTATGCAGTATTTTACCCGAGTCTCTTGCTTCGGAAATAGTGGAAAATTCTCCCCTTGCTCAATGGCTGATGATAGCGCCTCCCAGGAACTCAAAACATTTTCAAACGAACCCATAAACGTGACGAGTATGATACAAGCACCAATTGCGAGCAATGGATGGCGACTTGAAGAAGCTGAATTTGTGGTGGTCCGTGACGGGCTAAAACCACTAGTTGGTAGAGACTTGTTTGACGCTCTCAGAATCTCAGTAACTCAAACCCCAAAATATGAAGGTAGTATGGTCGATACTATCACATCCCAATGTCCATTTAAAACACGTATTGCAAAAAATTTTCCTCAACTTATTACACGTATTGGTCGCTCAAAAATACACATTGTTAAATCTAAATTCCATAGAAATTTTCAACCAAAACATCAAAAGGGCAGAAGAGTACCTATTAATTTAAAGGAACGAGTGAATAATGAAATTAAAAAACTTCTTGAAGAAGGACATATAGAAAAATTGAATAACTGTTCTGATCAATATTTTATTTCACCTATTGTAATCACAGTTAAACGAGATCAAACAATAAAGTTAGGATTGGATTCCAAAACTCTTAATAAATCATTACACAAGAACAAATATCAGATGCCAAATATTGATACACTTATGGATTCCATATCACAAATAATAACAAACTACAAAACAGAACCAGCGAATAAAATATACTTCTCTACTATAGATCTTAAATATGCATACAGCCAACTAAATCTTCACCCTGAAACTGCTAAACACTGTAATTTCAATATTGTAAGTGGTGACATGACAGGCACATTTCGTTTCAAAACGGGATTTTATGGTCTTACTGACATGTCTGCCGAGTTTCAGAAGGCAATGGATTACACTTTGATTGGCCTCAAAAATACATTTTGTTTTCTAGACGACATCATAATTGTAAGTAAAGGTTCTGAAGATGATCACTAACAACTTGTATTAGATTGCTTTAAGAAACTGGACGCGGATAATCTCCGAATTAACCTTCCTAAATGCCATATTGCGAAGCAAAAAATTTCCTGGTTAGGATATAATATAACTCAATCTGGGATATCACCACTCGAATCTAAAACCACCTCTATGATGTCATTACAACCACCTAATACACTTAAAAAATTACGTTCATTTCTCGGTTCAGTCCACTATATTACTAAATTTATTCCCAATTTAGCTCAACTCTGCCATCCTTTAAGACCTCTTCTTCGTAAGTCAACTAAATACATTTGGACTGACGCTCATACTCTACATTTTAATGCCATAAAAACTCGCATAGCAAATCATACAGAAAATATTCACTGTAACCCCCAACTCGAAACACGAATCAAACGTGATGCTTCTCGCTCCGGATTGGGAGCAGCACTAGAACAACTAACAGTTGATGGTTGGAAGCCGATCTCTTTTGCATCAAGATTTTTAAATAGTAGTGAAGAACGTAATAGTATTAACGAATTGCAACTTCTTGGGGTGGTATGATCCATAGAATATTTTAAAATTTATTTGTATGGTAAAGAGTTTACTATTATCACTGATCATCGCGCATTACTTTCTATATTAAAAGAACATCGATCAAATAAAAGTTACAATAGTAGGTTATCACGATGGGTTGATCGTCTTTTGCCTTATCAATTCTCAATAGAGCATCTGCCAGGCGCGAAGATGGGACTAGTTGATTACATCTCTCGAAATCCATATCAACCAGCAAAAAGTGTTTCAAAATATGATGAGGAATTTTTAGTCGCAACATTATCAAGCATACACTCTGATGCTCAATTACTTCAACAAAAACACAACATTTTAGCTCATTCTCTTAATAAATTATATATTGATATTGATGGTGAAAATAAAAATTCCGCCACTATTACTGAACAAGTTTTAAATTTAGATTATGTCAAACCAAATCCTCAAACAAAAGTTAACGAATTTTTCGCTCCGCGAAACAATAGTTTAAAATTATTCTCAAAACGAAATTCTAACTTTGATATAAAGTCCGCTCAGCGTGTACGCTTAACAAATGTTAGTTCAAATCTCGCGGCGCGAAAATACAACTCTAACGTAACCTCCCTTAAATTCAATAATCAGTATAGTAAACACGCCTCGCGCGTAAACTTAACTCAAAATATTAAATCACTCGCGGACCAAAAGTATAACCCGATTTTTAATCCCACTAATAGTATTAATTGTACTAGTGCACATGATCAGCGAGTACATTCAACTCTAAATAAATCAGTATTCGCACATACATATTCTACTTCAGAAGTAAACACTTACAAATTAAGTATTACCAATTCTGATCTCGCATCGCGAGTACGCTTTTCATTTAACAAATTAACACTCGCAAGGCATAATACTTTATAAAATACTCAAAAGATCAGATTGCATTCTTCAGATGCCTCTTTTGCAAAGCAAGTTACTAAATACCAAATTCATTCTAAGTTTGCGTCACATAGTCTACCAATTACAATTAAACCTCTACAAATAAGCGTCACTCGCTTACAAAAATACTCCTTAATTTGCTTCAATAAATCATTCTCACTTGTCAGTCAAAAATCAGTCTCAAACTCCTACCTTATTTAGTAACCCAAACTCAAATACTTTAAATAACTCAAGTGCTCAATTAACAAACAACAAACAAGTGCTTTTTGCCCAAACTCAACCTGAAATTCAGTTGTCTTCCTCTTTGTCAATCAATTTAATTGAAAAAACTCAACTCTCATCAACAATGAGTCAACAAGCTTCATCTGTAAAGGAAAAATCCATCTCACCCCGAACAACAAGAGCTTCGCCCCGCGTATCATTACGGATAATGCAACAACAAGCACGCCACTCAGATCATCATCTCACTCTAATCTAAGCACCCCACTCACGGATAGCCCTCAAGTGGTGTCCTTTGAGAAAGTGGTGGGCAAGGTGTTCAACAAAGGGCTAATCGCATCCCTAACAAGCAAGGATGCAGTTCTGAAGGAGGTTCGCGATTGCATAATCAGGGGAGATGAAGAACGATTAAAGGCCCTCAACCCGTATCTCCATAGCTATTGGCGGTACCTTCATGTGAATAGCGGATGTGTTTGTATGGACGAGAATGTAGCCATACTGAACGCGCTCAAAGATGCACTCATTGAAGATTTGCATGCGAGTCACTCAGACAGCTGGGGGATGGTATGTACGGCTCAGCACTGCTGGTGGCCATACATGAATCGTGATTTGCTCGTCAAAGCAATAGAGTGCAAATCTTGCACTACTATCGGTAAAAATTTAAAATCTGTTATTGCATCAAAATCTGCAAATGCATCAAATGTAATAAAACTGTTAGATAATTATATACAAATTCATGGAGTTCCCCGGTCCTTAAGAATAGACCAAGCTCGTTGTCTTATAGGTAACCAAGTAAAAAATTTTTGTATGAAAAGTAATATTACATTAATACCAGCTCCGGCGAATGACCATCGTGCAATAGGACTAGTTGAAGGACTTATTGGTACTATTAAACAACGCTTAGCATGTATAAAAGAAGCAAATAAAGAATTAAATTCGTTCACCATTAAAGCAGCATTAAAATCAATTATATACCAGCTTCGCACATGTAAACATAAAACAACTAAGCTTTCGCCATTCGAATCTCACTTTGGGCGCAAAGCCAATACACCGCTTAGTAACATAAGTACTTAACCAAAGTCATCTGATCTAAGTTGTGAAAAAAATTTGAATCATTATTTAGATGAAGAAACAGTAACTCCTAATGAATTGTTGCCGGAGGACCACTGGGGTGACAGCCGTAGCGACGATGAAATCGAGCGCAACATGTGCAAGGCATCAAAGGACGCTACCGCACGTGAACGTCTAGCAACAGACAATGAATCCCGTTTCCTTCGCACCACAAAAGCGCATCGTCCACTACCTCTAAAAGAACACGCCGTACAGTTGAACATTGCTCGGAAGAAACATCTCCATGAAAGATCCAAGAAAAATCTTTATGGACTGTAAGAGGTGTTGGCTCCAGGATCTGTGGTACAAAAGACCGATCAATATACTTCTGTCATTCGCGAACCGGGGAAAGTGGAAGTAACAGTGCGCAATAGTGACATTGCCAAATTTGGTAGTCGGGAAGAACGGAAAACGAAATTAACAGAATATATTAACCGTCGAGGACCCCGCACGCATGAGAAGACAACTGAGGCTAAGATACTTAGCCGCATAAAAGAGTCCACGCGCATACAAAAGGGAGATCGGAAGATGAAGCATCGCAAGCGAGAAACTGGAAGCGGTGTCTCATCAAATAAATCAAACATTGCTCGTGCAATGCGGGTACGTATGCCCAAATTTTCGGAAAATTTCGCTCCCCAAGTATTACCCAAAATTCCCGAGGCTGCTCCCGAACAGCAAATCATAACTGGAGAAGTATTGATCGCACCCCCTCCTACACATAACCAACCAGAATTAATCTTGTAAATCTTAAACAATGTAAAGCTCACTGTGGAAAGGGAACTTTTTAATTGCTTCTTTTTGTTTCTGCGCTAACTTTCTTATGTAACGACGACAAGTGCGTGGTCGTGAATCTAAGCATGTATATACAGTGTAAATTCTTTCTATTCTATTCTATGCTCTTTGATCTCTGACTGACTGATTGATGTTGAGAAGAAGAATGGCCTTACAATGACCTGATTGTTTCACCGAACTCATTTTAGTGTTGTCCCAGAAAGGCTTTAAATTTGTTCTACATGCACTTAAATTACTGCCGCTCCTAATTGAACTTAATTTGTAATTTGATTTATTTGTAATCCTAATGATCCATTTGTAAATCTTCAATTTGATACTTAATTTGCAATTATCCATTAAAAATCCCTTGCTGAGCAAGACTTATTTATCCACTATCCTACTCAACCTACGTGCATTCAACTTGGTGTGCTTATCGCTCCATTATTTTTTATGCTTAAATTATTACTTAGAAAAATGAAGATGCGAGAAAAGCTTATTTGATTCGAAACATATAAAAAATTAGCTTAACTATGATGTGCATGAACTGATCTTTCAAATCTATTAGTGCAATACAAATCAATTTAACTTTTGTCTCTAACCTTTTCAACATCATCATTCTTCGCTCCACTTTTTTCAGTTGCTCTCAAAAAAAGCTCGTACCAATTATTGGAGTATTATGTTTTTAATAGCCGCGAAGAGATAGCTTGGGCTATTATCGGCCTTCTGTTGGTTTTTTTAAATTCAAAGGATTTGAATTGTATTGGGGCGCTGTCTTTTTGCGACTCGAAAAGGAGTGATGGCGATCTATTTTTTAAAAAAATTGGTGACTTCTATTTTTAGTGGACGTGTTTTTGAAATCAAATTCTGCACGTGAAAAGAAGTGTTGATGTCAATCTGCTGAGCAAAAGTCAAGAGAGAATTTAGAGTGGTTTCTGTTAGAGCGTCATTCTGAGAGAGAGAGAGAGCGAGAAAAGTATGCGTGAAAAAATTTTGCCCTACGCGAGCGAATTTGTTTGATCACGTGCGGATTTTTCGCAGCAGTTTTTAGTTTTAGCTATGACTTTTTCGGCGGAAGGAGTTTGTCTCAATTTTCTAAGCCAGTAATTGTATGTTTGATATGATTTTGTTGAACTTCTGAAGCTAATATTAAACTTAAAGATGCAATTTTGAGCTATTTTTGCATTGTTTGACGTTTTTCCTAGCAGTTTTTGCAAATTTCTTTGGCATAGCATCCGTGGTTTTTAGTTGAACTTAATTATTGAAGTGGTTTAGGTTGTCTTTTGATCCGATTGATTATTATTTTGTTAAGGTGTTCGGTTTGTTGAAGAAAATAGATAATTTTAAACAAATTTTGGTCCTTTTGCGTTGATTTAAATGTTTTGCCTGATTGAAGCTTTTTGCAATAGCTTTTCTTGCTCACTATTTCTTCTAGAGCTAATATATAGTTGTTAAGGTGTATTGCTGCTAAGAGTAGGCGCTTTAAGGTTGTATACGGCCGTTTTTACTGAAAAGATTTAGTAATTTCTATCGAGTTTTCAAAACTTTTCCTCACTTTGAAATTGACTTTTTTAATACAAGAGATAAAGTAAATGTGTGCCACTCTAACTGAAAGTTATTTGAGAGCAGCTAATTGAGGCAGCAATAACGTATACAGATTATTAATGAAAACCTAATTTCTCAAATTCAAATAGGAAATATTGTATGGTCTGTTTCTTTTTTACTATCTAAACTGTATAGCTAGAAAGCTTCTGAGCCTATTTTGTGGCTATCTCCCAGCTATGCTTATCAGATCGTAATCATTTATTGAATAATGGCTATCAGTATTGCAAACTCTTTTTTCAAGTCTTCTTAACAGTGTTTTGTGGTTTATAGAATCAAAAACCTTTGAAAGATCTAAAAACGCATATGTAACGTTTTTTTCCTTGTTGTGTTCAAATCGTATCTGTTCTGACAATTTCAAGATAGCATCAATTGTTGAAATTGGTTTTCGATAACCAGAGGAAGTGGCAGAAATAGGACTATTATTGTGTGGTTCGTCGGGACTTCCTTTATTTGAAAAGTGGAGTTACGCAAGCTTTTAAATGGAAGTTTTCCTTTTGTAATGAACTGATTAATGAGAAAACATAGAGGTTCCACTAGCGCTTCTTTAGCATCTTTTTTTGCCCAATCAGGTATTTTTGAAGAACAGAGTGGTTTATTTGTATGCAATAAATCTATGAGCACACTTTTTTCCTTGGTTGTTATATATCGGCGCTTGGAACATTTTCTCGGAGCATTTTTAGGAAGAATTTTGTTTGTTTGTTGCAAGCCACTGAACTCTTTTAGAGTAGAAAATCTGTAATTTAGAAGATTTGCTATTTCCATAATCTTTGTTATCTTATTACCAAAACTGTTTAATAAAGATTGAATTATTGTTTGAGTCTTTTCTTTATTACGAAGATCTTGAATGAAGTTCCATCTGACTTTTCACTGTTTAACTCCACAAAACTTGAGAGAAGTTAATTTTTTTGATAAATTAAATGGTTTTTAGTTTCATCATCGCTAATTCTTAAAAACTGTTTTTTTGTTTTCTCTTATTGCCATTTTTCTTTAAGTAAAGTTTTGGTTGTCTTTTCTAATATAACAGAATTTAGTTGGAGCATGTAGTAATAATGCTCTTTCAATAAATCTTTGAAATCGCAATAGCATCATATCTCCAGTCACTGTACCATAAAATTGTCTCCAGTCTGAATTTTCAATAAAACGTTAAAATGCTATGGCTGAAAAGTTTTTTCGTCAAGTGTTTTTTGTTGTTTTTGATTTTAGCATCAAAGATTTAAGATCTCTGATTGTTGCAAAATGATCAGTTTTCAAAATTGTATATGCTACTATGCCTGTTTCGTAATAGTCTGTTATGATGTAATCTATAAGAGTTGAAGAGTGATTCATTTTTGTTGCTCTATCAATGTTCCATGGTTTAAGATCATATGGAGAAATTACAGATTGCAGCAGACGTCTGTCGCGCTTTGTTAAATAGTTTGAGTTGCAGTGTCCAGCAAGTAAGACAGATTTAGCCAGCAGGTATGTCAGCCATAGCAAAATCAATTCCCAGCACTAATTTTTCCAAAAACAGCTTTTCAAGTTTTTTCGGATTATTATGATAAATTTAGTACGCATTTCCTTTTTATGCCCATCTCAACCCATAAACTTTCAAAATATGTATCCGGAAAGCAGTTGAGATAATCTCAGAGACGAAGTTTTCAAAATTTCGGAATGTACATTATAATACCAACACCTTTTGTTTTTGTTGTTAGGGATGCGATCTTTTCAAAAACAGTCAAAGTTTTGCTTATCTACATGCCAAAACTCTTCCGGATGATTTCGTGACAACCACTTTTCACGCATATATGCAGTTGTAACCAATGTTCTGAACGAGTCTTTTCAACAGCAGATGTTGTCCTGCTAAACTTCTGGTGTTCTGATGTAGAATTTTCATTCTGGAATCAAATAATTCTAACTCCTTCATCATAAGTGCATATGGAAAAATTGGTCCCGGGTTTATTTCGATATCGCCACTTTTTAGTAGAAGGTACCACACAACAGCCAAGAAAAAAGAAACGTAGAATTTGGATGATAAGGCACATTTTTTTGCTGTTACAGCTTCCTTTGAATGAAGGTATTCGAGATGTATAAAGAAAACTGCAAAAAATTTCTGAAATACTATCAGAGGACATGAGTAGTACACACAGTATAACTATGAGTTTCATACCTGCCATTTTAAACAAAATCTGCTTATAAAACATTTTACGTTGCAAAACAGCTTAAAAACAACAGAAACTGCAGTTAAAATCCATTTGTTTGTTCGTTTTTTGGTAATTTTTAAGGGAGGAACTTCCATCAATACCAATGTTCCTGGGCTGATCTTTTCCTTTATTGCCGAGACAAAATCTTTGTAATCTGATGATATAATTTCTAAATGATCACTTTTTGTTTCAGAATAGCTTTGGTCCCATCCTATAAAATGACTGTGAAGTGACCTTTTTTTTTACTTTTCAGTCGCATTTGCTTCTAGAAATGGGTAAAAAAATCCCTCTACATATTTGTTTATCAAAACAAAAAATAATCAAGGAATATAGCGGAAAAGCCAACATGTTTGTTCTGTGTGGCATAATAGAGAAAGAGAAGTGGAAGTTAGTGCGAGTGATATGGTAGTGCGCAACCCATTCGACATGGGCAACTAGAAAAGCAATGGAGACTGTCCTCAAGTTCACCCATCCCCTCACCCTCTCACCAACTTGGGTTATTTTCCACAACTGCTCCAAAGTGCAGCTCAATATCAGAAACTGCGAAGAGTTCATGCGTGGATCTATTTCCAATTGGACCATGAAAATAGTGCTCAGCAGTGATGTGGATGACAACATCAAACGATACGGCACCATGCCAAAGCAGGTACCACAATACTATGGTACCCATAGGCTAAGGTCCCAGACGGAAAGTCGATATGTCCAGACCCAGATGAACGCACGACGGGGGTGTCGAGCGTTCAAATTTACATAGTCTGGAAACACGCGGAAAAACGCACGAAAGTCTGGTGAGCGCACAAAAGTCCGGTGAACGAACGAGTTACTCGTTTCCCGAAAACATCTGACAAGAAGTCGCCCAAATAAGAGCAACCAAAAGTCAAGAATATATGTTTCATTACATAAAATATAGACCTACCTCCGTGATTAAGAAACATAGTTCACCTTCTGAAAAGGAATTTTTTTTAACAAACAGGGTGACATCAATCACCCCCCCCCACCAAAGACAAAAAACAGTACCAAGATTGTCTGACCACCAGTTACACATCTATCAACAGATAATCTATCCAAGACAATTTTGTGAGAAGACAATCAGCAAGAAAAGCCCCCAAGACGATTTTTTTTGGTTGGCTGCAGACTTTACCAGAGGAAGAATTTTTTCAAGGGTTCCAGACATCACCCGATCAAGAAAGCCTGACTTTTTTGGTTCCAGACGTCACCAAGAGATGATTGCCCGAGGTTCCAGACGTCACCTCAGATGTCCCTTCCCCGGTCAGACGTATCCAAAAAACTTGAACTTTTTGCAACAAAAAATCTCAAGAACAAGAAGATGTCCCACAACTAGCTTTTGTGGAAAGTTTATGAAAGCGTTTTTTGCATCGGAAAAACTCAAAAACATTCTTTATGGATCTGTCGCAAAAAATCTATATGAAAGTAATTTTACTAGTTGAATGAACACTTTTGTTGGACCCTAAACTGACTTTTTTAATTGAATTGTTCATGTAAAATTTTTGCTCGAAAAGCGAAAAAACGCAAAAAAGCTTTCTTGAGAGACAAAAATCAAAAAACGTTTCTCTAACGTTTCAATGAAAACTTTTTAATAAATCCGAAAAACCTACCGATTGGGCCCCCACAGTTTGTTATAAAAAAAGTTTTAGAGTTATTATAACGATTTTGCTTTTTAACAAACAGGCAACTTGAATTCAGCAAAAATGCATCTTTGACTTTAAAAACTCAAAAAACGTTTTCTTAACGTTTTGATAATTACAATTAATAGATCCAAGAAAACCGATTCATTGAGCCCCCCTCAGTTTGCAATAAAACAAGCTCCAAAGATAGTTTATCAATTTTGCCTTTTAGTAAAGAAGCAACTTGATTTTAGTAAAAATGCGTCTTTCACTTTAAAAATTCAAAAAACGTTTTCTGGACTTTTTGATAAATACTAATAGTAGATACAAGAAAACTTTTTGAATGAGCCCCCTCAGTTTGGTATAAAAGAAGCTTCAAAGATAATTTATCGGTTTTGCGTTTTTATGAAGAGGCAACTTAAAATTGGCAAAATTGCTTCTTTGACTCAAAAAATTCAAAAATGTTTTCTTGACATTTTAAATACAATTAATAGGTCCAAGAAAACCTGTACTTTGAGCCCCCTCAGTCTTTTATAAAGCAAGCTTCAAAAATTAAAATTTTGATTTTGCCTTTAGTAAAGAGGCAACTTAAAATTGGCATAATTTCTTCTTTGACTCAAAGAAAAAAATTGGAAATGTTTTCCCAACGTTTTGGTTAAAATATTTATTAGGTCCAAGAAAGTCTATTGATTGCATCCCCTCAGTTTTTTAGAAAACAATTGTCATAGTTAGTTTATCGGCTTTACATTTTAGTAAAGAGGCAAATTAAATTGGAAAAATTGCTTCTTTGACTGAAAAATTAAAAAAAAAAACGTTTTCCTAACGTTTTAGTTAACACACTTAATAGAGCCAAGAAAACCCATTGAACAGGACCCTTCAGTTTATTTGAAATCACTCTTACAAAACTTCAAAGAAGCAACAGAAGACTTGCCAAATAGCTTCTCTGAATTTAAGAAGTCGGATTAGAGTTATTTCCAATGTTCATTTAAAATATCAACCAAGTTTTAGAAAGACCTTGTGAATCAGTCTCCTCAGCCTAATACAAAACAAGCCAAAAAAATGTTTAACCACTCTACAAAACCATGAAGAATGGACAGAAAAGTTCCTGAGACGCTTCCTCAAAAAAACCCGCAAAGGGGTAAGTGGTTTCTTTGATCTTAATTGCCTACAACTAGCCGCGAGCCTAGTTAAAGGGTAGTATGTATTTTTAATAAAACAGACAATCACACCTTTTTGTTTTAATTTTGTGCATACTAATAGCTGCGCGCCTAAGTTATGGTGTAGTATGCACTGAAAACAACTTCAAGAAAAACGAAAGAGGAAATTGAGAGCTCTCTTTTCCTTAGCTCAAAAGCAAGAAAATCAAAAGCTCGAAAAAATTTCTACTTAAATTCTCTCAAGCGAATAATCCATTTGAGTTGATAAACTCAAAATTCTCTTCAGTTTTGTCCGCTGTCTCAGAAGTTGCCCAAAAAAGTCACTTTGCCCCCTTTTTGGTCTCAGTAGTCACCAGATAGAAGATGAGAGTACTTTTTTGGTGTCAGCAGATATTATTAAGGATGAAATTCAAAGTTTGGTGCTAGCATTTACTAGAGCGCAACAAAATTTCAGAGTAAACATTTCGAAAACTTTGAAAAGAAAACAAGAAGCCAGCAGTTCAACTTAAAAGGAAGAAAATTTCAAACGAGCTTCAACACAAATCGATTTGTGTTGTCTGCCTGTCTGTAGCTCACATTTCCTCTTCAGACCGCATTAAAAAACATTTATTTTTTAACACACGGTGTAAGCAGTAGCAATCTGTAAGCATTTTTTATTCCTTGTTCTTTAAAAAATCGTTTGTCTTTGTAAAAGTTTGTAACAATAACATTCAAAGCCATATACTTTCTCTACTAAATAGAACATTTTGATTTTCTTAAATTAAGCAATTGTTTGGCCTTGTTTTTTGAAATAACGAAACAAGCGCACGCGAATGGTTACTTTTCTTTTTTTAGAGATGAAATTAGCTAGCTTTTTTTTCAGATAAATTTTGTCGTATTGTCTCAAAAACAAAAACTTGGGGCTTATTAGCCTTACAGTGCCATAAACATTGTTTTTCAACTTTGAAATTTGCGCCGCTCCGGTTTCGGAGCCGTTTTTACTTGTTAGTACGAAAAAGACCAACAAGAGCAGGACAACAAAGAAGAACAGACAAAGTTTTCAGTACGCGTAAAACAATTTCAAAATTGCAGAGCTGAGTTTGAAAAGCAAGCTGGACCTCTTACCATCTGCAATTGATCAGTGAAAGAGTTTTGAGATCACTCACCTTGCTCATCAATAAATCAAAAGCAAACGTTGACGAGCTGAAAACAACACACCTTGCCGTGTTAAAAGAAAATCCGAACTGCAACTGCACTTCATCTGCCATGGAACGATATTCAAACCATCTGTCACGTCTAGAGAAATTTGAACACAAAATTGACAGTATAGATGACGATGGAGAACTAAAACAGTCTTCAGTTATGATACGCGATGATGTCAGTGTAACAACTCATACGACTTCCAGATGTCCAACCTCGCGGAGACGCTCACCATCAATGCTCGAGATTCCGGAAATAAACGACCCAGACGGTTCATCGTTCTCCAACAAAACACCACCTATTCCACCGAGACCGGAAAAACGTCCCTGATTTTGTCTGAATGCCACAGAACCGAACCCATGTTGATAAAATTTTTAAAAGGCAGAAATGAGAATCCCCTAACTTTGAAGAAAGTAAAGGAAATTTATTCAGACCATTTAAGATCGATGACATAGTGGACTCCAAAACTGAAGGAAAATACTCGTGTAAAAAACTTGCAAAACATGAGATGACCGTCGCACAAACTCCGATCATTTTACTTTCAGTGATACAACAATCTCTGCTGTTGATCAATCATTTTACAGTCAACCACCAGCAGCTTAAAACAGACAATGATTCAATCAATCCGATTTTATTTTGCAACCGGACAAAATAAATTTCAAAACCATTTTCATCAGGAAAACTTTAATAATCCTTTTCAGTCAGCAATAAAACAAGCTCCAAAGATAGATTATCAATTTTGCCATTTAGAAAAGAAGCAACTTGATTTTAGTTAAAATGCGTCTTTGACTTTAAAAATTCAAAAACAGTTTTCTGAACGTTTTGATGAGAACAATTAGTAGATCCAAGAAAACTTTTTGAATGAGCCCCCTTAGTTTGAACTAAAACAAGCTTCAAAGATAATTTATGGGTTTTGCGTTTTTATAAAGAGGCAACTTAAAATTGGCAAAATTGCTTCTTTGACTCAAAAAATTCAAAAACAATTTCTTGACGTTTTAAATACAATTAATTGATCCAAGAAAACCTGTACTTTGAGCCATCTCAGTTTTTTATAAAGCAGGCTTCTAAATTAAAATTTTGATTTTGCCTTTAGTAAAGAGACAACTTAAAATTGGCATAATTTCTTCTTTGACTCAAAAAAAAATTAGAAATGTTTTCCCAACGTTTTGGTTAAGATATTTATTAGGTCCAAGAAAATCTATTGATTGCATCCCCTCAGTTTTTTAGAAAACAATTGTCATAGTTAGTTTATCGGCTTTACATTTTAGTAAATTGGCCATTTAAATTAGAAAAATTTCTTCTTTGACTGAAAAATTAAAAGAAAACGTTTTCTTAACGTTTTAGTTAATACACTTAATAGATCCAGGAAAACCTATTAAAAAGGACCCTTTAACTTATTTGACCACAAGCTAATAATGTTCTCTTTGACCACAAGCTAATACTTTCTGAGTTTTCTCGAGATTTCGCCGAGGAACGTACAACAGACGCAAATGTTTCCACCAAAGAGCTTGGGTTGTTCCAGAATTCGAGAAACACATAATCTCAGCTTGATGAATCTCAGTTCTGTCAAAAATTACAGTCAAGAAAACCTACAGAATATAGATTTTAATCTGCTCCAGACAAAACAACCCTTTGAAATGAGTAACACAATGGAAAATTTCATTCAGTTCTCTGAAAATGCCTGCCAAAACGAAAACAATTTTCAAGCATCTAGCATTACTGCTTTAACAATGCATAATAGACAAGTATTGAAAAACACAGAGAATAAAATTCTACCTGGAAGCTTTACTCAATTGCAGCCACAGTCACAAGTCAAAACCGTTGGCATTGAGCCTCTCAACCAATTGGGCATTCAACAAACCGCCTGTTCAAGAATAATAACTGAAAGTGTAACCATTGATTTTTCAATGTCAACGTTTCCCCCACAAACACTGCTTTCAGTAGAGCGAAAACCCAAGCTGCAATTTCCACATTCACTTCAAATTTCCAGCGTATTACATCAAATGTTAAATGAAAGTTTCAAGAACCCTTGATTTGAATTCAATTGTTTGCCGTGGAACTCAAACACAGCTCCATATTAGCAGAACCCAACAAGCAAATAACACTCAATCAGGTTTCAGCTCTTACGATGCAAAAATTTAATGGCAACCCATTGAAGTACCGCCAATGGATAATTATTTTTTTTGCCTCGTACATAACCACACCAGTTTTATTGACACACATCGTATCAACTATTTGTTAAATGCAGTTACTGACAAAGCAAATGATGTCATCCAAGCACATTTGTGTGATCCTGCTTATTATAGCACAGCTACATAATTTAACTCACGTCATTTTTTGGTGATCCCACAATAGTGGTGAACGCCTTCATAAATCAATTGGAAAACTGGAAATCAATTAACGACTATATTAAGCTAAACATTGTAGCCTTTGCTTCTTTCTTAAAACGTTTAATGCAAGTTTTTCAATACCTGGGATACACAGCGGACCTACAGAGCTCAACACGTTTGAACAAAGCTAAGGAAAATGTTCGCATAACATCCTCCTCAAATGACAGAGTGCACCGTTACATCAATCGAAACACCACTTACCTTAGTTGAATGTCAGGAATGGTTAGAAGCTCAGGTACATGTGTACGATATGATACACTGCTAAAATTTCAGCAAAATACCTTACGTAGAAACATCTTTAATAATTCTGCGAACTTGAACAAGAGTGATAATTACGCAAGAAAATTAGGTTTCCAATAGTTCGGGCTTCTAAGGCTAGCCGACTAACCGAAGCCAATCAACGACATTAGGCAGTAACGGTACTGTGAAACCACCTAGCGCTCCACCATTTCCCCCTAAACAACGCAAATCAATCAAAGCGTTATTGCGAGAAATGTCAAGGTAACCATATACTAACGACCTGTCCCGATTACCAAAAATGCAGCCCAATTCAGCGATTTTACGTTGTTAGCAAGAGGAATCCTTGCTCGAACTGTTTGAGAAATAAACACAAGAAGCAAAACTGCCCTCAACAAAACGCTGTCGAACATGCAGCGGATACCACCACACAACACTGCATAACCCTGGTAATATTATCAACGGTCCGCTAGCTTCTTTTGCCACCAGCAGTTCCAGAGGTACAAATGCTATCAACCAGGAAAATCAGCCAGTCAAACAGCAACCTGGACCAGAAAGTAATAGCAACCTAAGCGTCTCGTCAAAATCACAAAGGAGCCGCTACGGACAGTATTTTGCAAACAAAAATTCGAATCAAATTCAGCGCGCTAATTTGAACATTTCCAACTAATTTTAGCGTGAATCATCTACATTCTACACCAAAAGAATGAATCGAACAACTTCAACTTATCTCTGTAACATTTCTAAGCGGCCAGAAAGCTTCCGATACGTACGCTCTGATCGATCCAGGAAGCCAATTTACTTTCATACTTGACACAATCACAGAGTTCCTTGCTCTTTCATGCAAAGATGAAGAAGCCATTAGGCTTCAGATTTCAGAGTTTCAAATTTCACAGTTTTAAATATAACACTTATAGCAATCCCTGTTTAAATGTAGCACCAGCTAATACAATTGAACTCAACCACTTTTGCGATGCATTCAAAGAATCGCGGCATATTCACTTGCCAGAAAGAGCTGAAGGCAAAATCGGTGTGTCGTTATGGGAATAAACACTTTTGTTTTCACGCATCCAATTCAATTCATTTCGGCAACTGAAAACCTGCCACTCGGCGTAAGACGAGGCTTTGATGGAACCTAGCTTGAGAGTATGAAAGAGTACAAAAACAACCCAAACAGCGATCGCAACAGCAGAAACAGTACGTGTATCACATATCAAATCAAAAAAAAATTCGACGATCAACCTCTCGATGAGTTGCTCTCGCAGTTCTGGAAAATTGAAGCCGAAGGAACTCAAGCCGAGAGTGAATCTACGAATTCCGTTGACAAGGAAGCCCTTGACATATTGAACAAGACACACTATGAGAATCGAAAATAAATATTTTGCAGCTCTCAGCCAGCTGAAAATTCATTTTAAGGGACTCAGTAATGACATCCAATTGAAAGAGTTGTATGAGCGAACTCTCACAACAGATATTCAAAAATTTTATGTCAAGCCAGTTGAAATGCAGCAGCCAGAACCCGAGAAAATTTGTTAATTGCTTCATCAACCGGAGGTTAATGCGAACAATCCCGGAAAAGTGCGCAGAGTAGGAAATGCTGCGGCCAAGTTTAGAGTTCAATCTTTGAACTCCAATTTGATAACAGGACTATACAGGCTGAACAAATTGGCAGGAATCCTTCTGAGGTTTTGTGAAAACCCAGTTGTCATTCTCTCTAATATTGAAGGCATGTTCATGCACATATTAATAAGGCATGAGAACCAATCTGCACTACGCTTTCTCTGGCCCAATGAATAGATGGCTAACCAAAAATAGTTCACCAGATTGGTTTTTGGAGCAACCTGCTCCCCCTTTTGTCCAATTATGTGCTGAACCGTTGCGCAGAAGATAATGCAATTGAATTTCCCAGAGCAATTTTTGCAATAAAAAACCCTTTTTGTATGGACGCCTATATCCATTCTTCGCCGTATATAGAAGAAACAATTGGAACCAATAACCAGACTAAAAATAGCCTTCATAACGTTAACTTTCGCCTGGCAAAATTTGTGTCAAACAAACTTTAAGCTTCTTTGAGCAAGAATATCGGGATGAACTGAAAGAGATCAATAGAGTTCTCGGTCAGAAATGGAATACCAGAACTGATTTTTTTCTACTGAAGACATCAGAACAATTTCACCGAAATGCGAGTTAGTATACACAAAGGAAAAGGTTCAGCTTAGTGTCAACCATATTCAATCCCCTCGGAATATTGTCTCCGCTCACAATTGGAATCAAAATGCTTTTACAACAAGTCTGAAAGCTACGCAAGAAGTGGGATGAACCACTTCCCGCCGAACTACATTCCAACATACAAAAAGTGCTCGATAGTTACTTCGCAATGCTTGATATCGAAATCCACAGATGGTTGAACACTTCAACGGATCCAGTAAAAACTCACCAGCTTCATGTCTTTGTTGATGCCTCAACTGTGGCAGTGGCAGCAGTTGCTTACATTCGCACCCAAAAACAGGAAGAAAGCTTGCAAACATCTTTTCTGCTTAGAAAATGCAAAATTGCACCAATTAAACAAATTAGTGTGCCAAAATTAGAACTCGAACCTGCGGTTTTTGGTACACGCCTTCGCACCCTGCTGCAAACTGAAACAACATTAAAATTTGAAAGAAGTTTGTGGACCGATAGTCGTGTTATCTCAGATTGGATCAGCTCAACTAAGAAACAAACCGTTTTCGTCTCGGATAGACTGGAAGAAATTAAGAAACAATTAAAACTGATGAGTGGAATCATGTCCCCACTAATAAAAAACCCAAACCAAACCTGTTCTAGACCCGAACAGCTTTTCAACACTGAATAAGCTACTTTTAACCCTCGCAACTGTCTTCAATTTATTTACAGAGCTAAGAAGAATTTTTCCAACAAATGTCAATACAGTAAAGATGATATTTGTATATCTCACAATTTTCTGCTGAAGTTGTCTCAAAACAGTGCTTTCTTTTCAACAATCAACACACTAAAAAGAAGACAAAAGTTGGACGCCAGGAGCAAAATGAGAATCTTGAATCCAATAATTGACCAAAACGGACTCCTATGATCTGGTGGCTGTCTCTTGTTTGCTCCAAAAGAATTGGAGATCGAAAATTGTCCAATAATCTTGGAAGCAAAAAAAAAGATCGCGAGACTATACCTTGAATATGCTCACAGAAATTGTGCTCTTTAAGTAACAGAACTAGTCAAAGCGTTCGTACAACAACGTTAATACGTCATCGGACTTCAAAAGCCTCTCCTATCAATAAAATACCGACGTTTTCTGTGTCGCCGTTTTTCTGTGTACACTTAGAATATACAACCAATAATGGCCCCACTTCTTGCATTCAGCATCACGACAGAAGAAACCAAATGTCCTTTTGCCAACACAGGATTGGACTTTTTGGCCTGTTTTATGAGAAGACAAACAATGCAAAATTGAGAAACTTTATGGACTTATTTTTGCATGTCTCGTTACGCGAGCACTCCATTTGGGAACATGTCCAGATTTAAATACAGACACCTTCGTCTATATATATCTACGGTTCACCTGCCGAAGATGGCAACCTATTTTGTTGTACAGCGATAACGGAAAAACGTTTGGCGGCGCCTCAGAAGAGCTGAAGCCGTCGGTTAAGGCTTTAGACAAAGACGAGAGTTATAAAGCCCTAGCTGCAATCAAAACCACATGAAAGTTTAAACCACCGTATGACTCTCATTTCGGTGGCGTGTGGGAGCGATTAATTCAGAGAGCAAAGATGACACTCTTGATCATACTAGGATCTAATTGTCTCTCTTTCGACGTCTTTGAGACAATAATGATTGAAGTTGAAGCAATCCTGAATTGCAGACCTTTGACAATAGTTGGCGATCAGCCTGACAAAGAAGAACCTCTCACTCCTAACCATTTCCTCATTCAACGCCCGTACAGTTCCCTGCCACGCGGAAGCTCTAATATAATATCTTTACGACATACTGTAACAGAATTAAATGTTAAGCCAAGAGAGAACACCCCCTCTATATTCATTACTTTAAATAGTTCAAATCTGTTCTTTGATAGAGTATAAGAGAAGTTTAAAATTGATTCTAATCTACATAGATATAAACATGATAAATATGGTATAGTAAATTATAATATTGTTGATGACAATTATTTTGTATTCGATAAGGGTAAAAACGTTGTTTATGATTCTAGAATTGGTGATATTGACATTGAGAAGTATATTGGGTGTTCATCGTTTAACGAGAGGGAATATGGTATATTATGTAAATATTTAATAGATAGAATGATAGAACCAACAAATATTAAACCAAAAGAGATGATGTTTCGCAGAATATTTAAAGTTTAAAGGAATAGATATTCCGTTTGATTTTTATAAGTCATATAAGAAAGTAATAGGTATACTTAAGGAGTTACATGGTAGATATTATACAGTAATTAGAACTATCACCTTATTAGGAATTGCATTTAGTATCATTCATGGATAAAAAAGGACAAGTTTGATTTAAATAATGGAAAACCGGTAACAGTAGGCTACGGATTATTTAGTGGATGAAATGAAACAGTAGATTATCTATGTTGGGCATTTTTTCTGTAAGTATTTATGCAGCCCATGTTGACGTTAATCGACCCATTAAAAATGACATTGATATGTAGAGAATGCAATATTGGAAAAGATTATGATAATGACAATCCCCTAAATGAATTAACGTATTAATATGATAAGTCTCATATTAAATTGTTTGATAGATGTGACAAATGTTTACAAAGACTATATATGGTGATATTGATTTAAATAAGACTTTAATTCAACTGAAAGATAATATTAAAGAAAATGTAAAAGAATATATTAGAACTAATTTAAGACTAGAGAAAGTTAATGAATGAAAACTAGAGATTGAAAATGAAATTAAAAAAGAACTTAAAGATGAAATATAAAGAAGAGATATAAATAATTTGAAGACTGATGATAATATTAAGAATCTATCTAAAGAAATTGAATCAACTAGGTTTTGTTGTTTATGGGAAATTGAAAAGAATAAAGATTGTTTTTATAAGACTGGAGGTTTATGTAGAGAGTGTTCCTCTGAAAAGGACCCATGTCCATTATGTAAGATTGCGCTAAATAGATCTTCCCTTGGAAATCAGATGAAGAGACCATGATAACCAGAATAATAATTCTTAATAAAATTTAGAAATAGTTCATATATTTTTATGAGATAATTCTCTCATTATAGACATAAAGCGCACATTGCACATATGGCTTATAATAATTGCAAATTACACAGAAATAACATTTATTATATAGAATAAAATGGAATAACACAGAATAACAAGAATAACATAGAATTATGAATTACATTAATTCTTATTATTCTGTGTTATTCCATGTTATTCTATATAATCCGATGCTATTTCTATGTAATTTGTAATTAATATGAGCTATGAGTGCAATGTGCGCTTTATGTCTATAATGAGAGAATTATCTCATAAAAATATATGAACTACTACTAATTTTTATTAAGACTTATTATTCTGGTTTTTATGGGGTCTCTTCATATGATTTCTAAGGGAAGATCTGTCTAGCGCAATCTTACATAATGGACATGGGACCGTTTCAGAGGAATACTCTTTACATAAACCTCCAGTCTTATAAAAACAATCTTTATTCTTTTCAATTTCCCATAAACAACAAAACCTAGTTGATTCAATTTCTTTAGATGGATTCTTAATATTATCATCAGTCTTTAAATTGTTTATGTCTCCTCTTTCTATTTTATCTTTAAGTTCTTTTTTATTTCATTTTCAATCTCTAGTTTTAATTCATTAATGATCTCTAGTTTTAAATTAGTTCTAATATATTCTTTTAAATTTTCTTTCATATTATCTTTCAGTTGAATTAAAGTCCTATTGAAATCAATATCACCATCTTTATCATTGTTAACACAATTCTTATTATCTGTATAATCAATATAACTATGTACTGGTAATGTTGCATATGTGCGTTTATTTATACATTTACGCTTAAAATGATAATCACTATATAGTCTTTGTAGAAGTTTGTCATCTATCAAATAATTTTATATGAAACTTATCATAATGTTTCGTTAGTTCATGTTGGGGATTGTCATCATCATTATCTATTTCATTATTGCATTCTCTACATATCAATGTTATTTATAATGGGTCGGTGAGTTTCAACATGGGCTGCATAAAAACTTACAAGAAAAATGCCCAATATAGATAATACATCTATTGTTTCAGTTCTTCCACTAAATAAGCAATAGCCTACTGTTACCGGTTATTTATTCAAACTTATGAACTTACTCAAGTTGTATTCAAACTTACTCAAGTTATTATTATTTATTCAAACTTGTCCTTTTTTATATCCAATAAATTTAAATTGTTAATATTATTGTTATTATAGACATTTGTATATCCTTGAATGAAAAATCTTATAAGGTGATAGTTCCAAGTATTGTATAATATCCACCAGGTAACTCCTTAAGTATTTCTATTACTTTCCTATATGACTTATAAAAATTGAATAGAATATCTATTCCTTTAAACTTTAAATATTCTGCGAAACGTCATCTCTTTTGGTTTAATATTTGTTGGTTCTATCATTCTATCTATTAAATATTTACATAACATACCATATTCCCTATCGTTAAACGATGAACAATCATAATACTTCTCAATGTCAATATCACTAATTCTAGAATCATAAAGAAGGTTTTTTATTTCTATCTAATACAAAATAATAGTCATCAACACTATTATAATTTACTATACAATATTTATGATGTTTAAATCTATAGATTAGAATCAATTTCAAACTTCTCTTGTACTCTTTCAAAGTATAGATGTGAACTATTTAAAGTAATGAATATAGAGGAGGTTTTCCCTCTTGCCTTAGATTTATTTCTGTTACAGTATGCCCTACAAATATTATATTAATATTGTGATGTCTGCCTGAAGAATAGAAATTATCTACCACTTGCATTCTAATGTAATCCCCTATATCATCAAATATAACAAGATTATTAGCAAAGTCTTCTGCATTTTTCAATGAATCTAATTCATTTACGCTAATTGTATTATACCCTTTCCACTCTCTGGTATCAACGCAGAATAAATTAACCGCTTCATATAACCTACAGTAATCTTTTGTGAAGGCTCTTTTGCCAGAGTTAGATGGACCGTAAATAATAAAGTTTTGTTTTTTCAATTCAAATAGTTCGGTTACGACATTCTTTTACCTACTAATTCTTTTCCTTATATCAGAATATTAATCATGATTTCAATAAGCAATTAAAATAATAAATAGCAACATAATAGGTAGCGGGAATGTCAACAGCATTTTATTAGGGAAATTAATAGACTTCAATATTATTTTTCTTTGCATATTCTATGAATGTTTCTTTAGTACGAGTAAACTTATATCTACTAAGATAAACGCATAACCTACAAGTAAAGTGTTTAAATCTGATGTGGGTTATATGTTTATTTACTTTATAAATTCTACATACTAAATATTGATTAGGATCATTAAAATGTATATGCATATGATCGTGTCTCTCTCTAAATGTTATAATATCACTGCATAGGAAGTAAAGGAAAGTTTTATTTTGAAACTCATCACAACTCTACCACCAAGCCTTATTTTTACATTTGTCTAAAATTTGAAATTTAAAAATGAGTGAGCGCGATAATAACGGAAACATTCATTCTATGAGTGAACAAGTTCTATTTGGAAGAGGGCAAGTCCAATCTTTAAGTTCTGCCGATGAGGCATTCTAATTGTTGTTAAAAAAACAAGATAGAAATGGAAAAGAAAGCAATCGATAAAGATGTAGAAAAACTTTTAGAATAAATCAGAAGGTTTAATCAAACAAATGAAGAGATAAAGAAGTCATCTGATGAACATGTTGCAAAAACGAAACAACGGGAAAAGATTATGCTTGAATCGTTGCTAAAGGCAGAAGCTAAATTTTTAGATAAAGATTTAGATTCAGATACAGATTCAGATTCATCATAAGGTTCAGATTCATCTGGAGAAGATATCTATTCTAAAAAGCCTAAAACTAGTTCTAGTAAGATTAGATGTGAAGAAAGTAATGAAGAGCTAACTCGAAAGAACTATGCTAGAAACATTCAATCACTCTGACATAAAAAATGAGCGAGTGCGTAACAGAAAAAAAAATTACTGGGAGTGGGAAGAAACTTACTAATGAAGATATAGAACAAAAAATAGATAAACAGTATCCTGAACTAGAGGGAAAAAAATATTGTGAAATTTATAACATGTATCTTGATGATATTACTGCTTATAATAAACTAATAAAAACATTAAAACAGAGAAATAATAAAAGACTACTTAATGGAGAAACAATAAAGAATGGAGTTAAGTTTGATTTTGTAACATGTAAGACTTCCCTGAGTCAATATAGTGTGGATAAACATTTAAAAACAAAGATGCATCTAGATAATGTTAATGGAATAACAAAAGATAAAATAACTAAAGATTCTGCAGGTTATTGTGATATATGTAACACTAGTTATAACAATAAAAATAAACACAATGAATCAGATGAGCATAAAGAAAAAGATAATCAGAAAAAAATTGGCGATTGGGAGTGGAGAGATGAAGTTAATGAGTTAGGATTAGATAATAATATGAAGTATAATCAAATAATGATTAGAAGTAGTGATTATGAAGATCCCAGATTCTTGGAAGCATTGGAGGTAATGTGCAACATACATCTCCATAATAGGTTTAACTCCTTTGATGTAGTAAGTTATACAAAACCTACAGATGAACAACTAGAAGAGAAGGAATTCATATTTAGGTTAATGACTAGACAATATAATGGATCTTCTGACTTGGATTTGTTGAATAGTGAACTTGAGACTAGAATGCAGGAACAAGAAAAGAATCAATCTGGATGGAGTATGCAAAGATTTATCGAAATAACTGTGTATATACACAGGTTTTATCCTACTGGAGGATGTACTACTAAGTTACCTTTCACGTCTAGATATATACTTAGTATACATAATACTGATAATAAATGTTTGTTGTGGTGTTTACTTGCTTATCTACATCAGGCTAAAGACAATGCCAATAGAGTTAATATTTATAATAAACCTGAATATATTAATGAAATGAAATTACCAAAGATACGAACTCCCTACGGATACAAAGATATACAGAAAATACAAGAGTTAAACAAAAATAAAGTATTATTTAATGTGTTTAATCTAAATAAAAATAAAACGATTAATCCTGTATTAATCAATCATAATGACCCTAGGTGTAACATATCATACTGGAATAATCATTATCTACTATGTAAAGGTGTATCCTTCTCATTAAAATCGTCTAAAAATAAATGTTATCCATGTCCAAAATGATGTGTGTCATTTCGAACTGAAGATGCATTAAATAAACATTTAGAATTGTGTGATAGTATTGGAAGAAGAACATTCCATTATGATGGTTATCTAAAGTTTGGTAAGTTCCATTATAAGAACGGAGTACCATTTGCTATGTATTATGTTTTTGAATGTATAATAAAAAATAGAAAACACATTCCCATTGCCTGTGGGATATATATTAAAAGTGACTATCCTGATATATTAGAAGATAAGTATGCAAGTTTTGTTAGTGAAAAAGTAGTTGATTGGTTTATAAGTAGGATGTGCTATTATAAAAATTTTTTTAAAGAGATATTTAATATGAATATTGCATTAAAAGAAGATAGTATTAACCATTATATAGTAGTTGTTATTATTGTAACGAGTATATAAGTAACGATATGGTTAGCGATCTTGATCATCTAAATGGTAAACTTAGAGGATATGCTCAAAATAAATGTAACCTTCAGGCTAAGAATAATTTTGTACCGATATATGCATTTATTCTACTAATTATGATAACCACCTATGTATAACTAAACTAGCAAAGAAGGTTAGACATAAACTATTAACTAAAACCGATGAGAATTATTTTTGTATTGATATGGGATATGCTCAAGCATTGGATATGTTTAGGTTCTTCCACTTACTTAGCTTGGATGCGATAAGTAAAACATTGAGTGATATAGAGTCAGTAACATTAAACAAATTTGAGTTACAGAGACGTAAAGGTATATTCCCGTATGAGTAGTTAGATAGTATAGATAAACTTTTATAATTTAGAACTGCTTCCTAAAGAAGCAATCTATTCTAAGTTGGAACAGAGTGGTATTACAGATAAAGAATATCAGCAGGCATTATATTGTTGGAATAAGACTGGATGTAAGACAGTTAAAGATTTTATGATGCTATATCTTAAAACTGATGTATTATTATCAGTGGATGTATTTATAAGCTTTAGAGATAAGCGTTTAGAATTATATGAAATAGATCCTTGTTGTACATATTCTACTCCTGGATTAACTTGGTTATGTGGATTGAAATATACTAATGCTAGTCTTAAATTTTATAAAGAAAACACAGTTAATATTTTTGATACAATACAGCGTGGTATTAGGTGCGAGTTAGTTTCAGTTTTAGGTCAATGTCATGTAATATGTAAAAAAATAAACAAATGGATCCTGAGTATACAGGGAAAGAGAACTATTTAAAGTGTTTAGACTTCAACTCATTGTATGCTTCTGCTATGGTATAAATTTTACCTACTGGTGACATTAGCGTTTGTGATAATCCAGTATACACTAGACTTAGCTCTAACACAGATTATATCTATACCAATGATATAAAGTATAAAGGTGAGTTGAAACAGAAAACAAAGAAATATCCATTCTTTCATGAAAAGACAAAGGGTGACATTGATCTATTTACAGAGTATAAAAATGAAAATAATAGGAAATGATATAAACCAAATGAGAAGTTGATGATAAAGTTAACAGATAAGGAAGACTTTGTAATTGATACAGAGATGTTAGATTGGTATTTGGATAATGGTTTAAGATTGGAGGATGTTACAATTAAGCAAGTTAGAGTATAGTAAAAGTGAATGGTTAAAACCTTATATTTCGTTTAATATTCAGAAAAGAAAAGAAGCTAAATCTAAGGGAGATAATTTGGTGATGTATTATTTAAGTTAATGAATAATTCCTTCTATGGAAAAACAATAGAGAATGTATATATTAGACAAAATATAGAATTGGTTAATGAAGTAGATAGATATATTAAATTAGTAAAAATATTAGTTTTAAATATGCTGTAGAGTTTGATGAGGATCTAGTGGCTGTGCAAAAATCAAGAGGTAATGTGAAGTTGGATAAGTTTAATTATATTGGTTTTGTTATGTTAGAGAAAGCTAAACTGTTTATCTATAAAGCTAAATAGGAATACTTTGAGAAAGAGTTAGATTGTAGTTATAATTATACGGATACTGGTAGTATATTTATTTATATATTAATGTTCCTTTAGATAGTGATATAGAAACTGAAATGAATAAGATAAGTGGCATATTACATAACTCAGAATTGGGTAAATTGAAAGATGAAATACCTAATGATAATATTATGGAATCTTGTTTCCTTAAAGCTAAAGCATATTTTTTTAAAGGAGAAGAAGAAAAGAAGTTAAAAGGAAAAACTAAGGCTACTATTAAAAACCAAATTAATATAAAAGATTATAAAATTGCTATATAAGAAGGCAAAACAAAGTATGTAACTATTCATACTATTGATAGTAATAGGTATCGTTTAGAAACTAAGAAACAGTATAAAATAGCTATAGATCCATTTGATGATAAAGGTATTAGAGATAGTAATGGTGAATTTTTTAAAATTATAAATAATAGATTTTAAGGGAAAATAGAGGGAAATACAAAATGGAATTAAAGTAATGTTTATATGGGTGACGAAGCGGCTCAAGAACGCGGAGTCACCCATATACACATTACTGGACTACAGTATAGTGAAAACCTTTGAGTAGTGGATAAAACAGGGAAATGAAACACCACTAAAATTTTGTTTTATTTCCTAACACTATCACAGGAAACCAGCACCAGCAAAATTTGTCCATTTCTCCTAACGCTAATCACACATGTCGAGCAGGAACAAATTTTGCTGCTTGCTGGTTTCCTTGTTTTATCCACTACTACATATTCGCTCTAAGTCTAACTTTAAAATATGAAGTGTTTTAATTCTAGAAAAAAATAATATACAACTCACCAAAATTTTTGTTTTATTTCCTAACACTAATCACAGGAAATTAACCAACACTAAAATTTGTTCCTAACATCAATCCACGAAGTGGTTGGGGAAGGGCAAGCCTTGTTACACCAACCAAGACCGAAGGTCCTTACACCAATCCACGAAATGTTTGGGAAGGGCAAGCCTTGTTACACCAACCAGGACCGAAGGTCCTTACAACAATCTACGAAGTAGTTGCACTAATCCAATCAATAAAAAACTACATGACAGATAAATTAATATTATACTTATAAACATGCTCCTTGAACTGATTTCTAGTATGACCATATCTGTATCTATGAAGATAAATACACAATCTACACTTAGCATTTCTAAATCTATAGCAAGAAATATGTTTATTAACCCCACACATACAACATGTTAAATATAAATTCTGATCCTTATAACGTTTTCCTAAATGTTCAATATAATCCTTTACTTTGACTACATTCTCACATACATAACAAGAATATTCTAATTCTTTACAATTATCACAACACTCTTTCCAAGGCTTATTTTTACACTTATCACACTTCATTTTTTACTTTCGAAAAATTATTTTTTCCATATTTTTCCCTAACAAAATACACCATGTCTCACTCAACAAACAGTAATGTAAACCTTTGTGATATATGTGATTTATCCTTTGGTTCAAGGAAGGATTTTCTCAAACACACTATAACAAACCAACACCAGAAAAGAGCTAGGGATATTACTATGGATCTTGATGAAGCTGAAACTAAAACTAAAGGGGCTTCGCCCTTGGTTCCCAAACCTAAAGCCGAAGACAACATCTACACCAGAATTAAATCGGCGAAGCCGTTGGGGTACCAAGGGCAGAGCCCCTTTCACGGATATGAATGTAAAGAATGTCATGAAGAATTTAGGAATAAAATAGCTCTAACTACTCACTCATATAGTCATAATCGTAAGTATCTAGAAAACACAGAAGACTTTGATATAAACTCCAGTCAGAACATGAAAGAATTTTATATTACTGATAAAGGGGGGAATTACATTAAAGATATAGATGAAGCAACTAATTACTCTTTAGAATAAATTAAAAACTGCTACCAGTTTCGTAGAGTTAAGAGTTTTAAATATAAGATTACAGTCGAGTGTGATTATAAGAAGTGAACCAAAGAAGACGTTAAGATTGCAAAAATATTTTTCAATACTGACTACATTAATAATAATGCGATTTATGAAAATGGAGACTTCGCGGATTGGCTAAACTTCGAAAAGGAAACATATGAAGGTTATGGTTATGATTTCGAGTTTCTTGTAATAAGAAGTATTCAATTAAACATTGAACCAACTAAAGCATCTATTGCCAGCTATATAGATTTACCAGCTGATCTCAAAAACTCTAAATCGATATTAAATATACGCAATTCCAAATACAACTGCTTGCAACTAACTGTTACTGCTTGGCTATATCCAGTCATAGTTAATGCAACACGTGAAAGTAAATATGTAGATAAACTAATTGAACCAAAACAACAATATGAAGATGACTTTGGATATATATTAAGAATACAGAAATTATACAATATTAAAATTTGGTTATACACACCTTGTGGTGGGGGTAAAGTAGAATTGTTTAAACCAGTGGATGACTTTAATAAAGATAGAAACGATGTAAGAATACTAGTTTGGGGGGATGGTACTACAGATCACTGTGCTCTAATTGAAAACATAGAAACCTTGTTAGATCGACCAAATAGAATGAATCACAAATTCTATTACTGTGATAGATGTACATATTGGTTTGATTCAAAAATTAAATATGACAAACATGAATGCAACTCATTCAAACCAGAGATTGTTTGTCCTAAGAAAAAACATATTACTTTTATAAATGAACACAAACGTCAGAATATAAAAAATACTATAACTGCCGATATAGAATGTTGCATTGTTGAAGTCTCAACTAATGGTTATGGCGAAGCATCGGTGAAACCGGTTCCCGGATGGTCGGAGAACCATAAATATGTAATAGCTGAACATGTTCCTATAGCTGTGGGTTACACCTGGCAAGGTAACTTCAAGCACTACTTCGGTCTTGATTGTATCAAAAGATTTGCTAGAGATCTATTAGAGATAGAAACAGAAAATCATTTCAAACATAATGAAAAGATGATATTCACAGAAGAAGATAAATTATATCATGAAACTAATAACACTTGTCATATCTGCAGCAAAACATGTATTAATCCGCGAAGCGGTTACACCGATTAAGTAAGAGATCATTGTCATGAAACTGGTAAATATAGAGGACCAGCATGTAAAATATGTAATCTAAGATACAAACAACAAAGCTTCATTCCAGTAATATTCCATAATGGCTCTGGCTATGACTTCAACCTACTATACAGTGAACTCTTTAAACAGAATAATGATAAAAGAAAAGTAGATAACATACCACTAGCTACTGGTAAATCTAAGATGTTTAGCATTGGTTGTCTCAAATTCTTAGACAGTTATAACTTCTTAGCTATGCCTCTAGATCAAATGGCAAAGACATACGGATGTAAAACTAAAACATTATATCCAAATGAACACTTTGGTTTAGACTCCTTGGGAAGGGCCTTCGGCCTTGGTTCCCCAACCACGACAAAGTCGTATAATAATCTTATAGGTAATCTAAAAATAGAAGACTTCAAATCCTCACTACATAATAAATTACCAAAACAAGAAGAAGTAGATAAGTTTAATAATGAAAACAGTCATGAAACTGGTAAAGATCTAACTATAGAGTATTTACAAAATGATGTGGAAATATTAGACTATTGCATGAATGAATATGTTAAACTAAGCATGAAAGAATTCAAGCTCAATCCACTACATTACGTTAGTCTCCCAGGTTATAGTTTTGATTGTTGGTTAATGTCAAGTGGTGTTACACTAGATACATTGCAAGATAAACAAATGTTAGATGATTTTGTTGAAGCAAAGAGAGGTGGTATAAGTGGAATAATGGGTGATAGATATGTTAATAATGGTAATGTTAATGCTAAGGGTAATATTAATAGTAATGGCAATGGTAATGGCAATGGCAATGACAATGACAATGACAATGACAATGACAGTGCTAAGACCATATGGCACATAGACGCAAACAACCTATATGGTTATGCAATGATGCAAAAGCTACCTTATAAGGACTTCCAGTTTACTACTACTACTCTAGACACTATACTAAATACTCCAGATGATAGTGATCATGGTTAATATATAGTTTGTGACATTGATTATACTAATGAATGTAAAGAGAGAACACAGCAACTAGCACTAATGCCTAATAAGAGAAAGATAAATGATAATGAATTAGGTTATCTGCGAAGCAGGTTCCTTGATAGAGAAAGAGATGGAGGCAAAGCAAGATCAGAGAAACTGCTTTACAGATCCGCGAAGCGGTTACACCGATCAGAGAAATTAATCTTAGATCAAAACAACAAAACAGAATATATGGTTCATTATAGAAGATTAAAGTTCTATGTTAAGATGGGAGTAAAAGCAACAAAAATACATAGATTAATTAAATATAAACAAGACTATATATGTAGAGATTATATACAAAACAACACAAATAAAAGAGCAACAGCTAAAACTGAAGCAGAGAAGGATGTAAGGAAATTAATGAATAACTCCCTAGAAGAATGTGCATGAATCCCCTACACTTCCTTCAAAGCAAGTTCTTGCATGATGAAGAAAAGATAATGAAAAGTGTAAGTAAACCAACATTTAAGAATATAACTAGATATAGAGATTATAGCCAAATAGAATATATAAAGAAAAAAATAGAATTTAGCTCACCTGTATATGTGGGAGTAACAATACTCGAACTTAGCAAATTACACATGTATGATGTATTCTATAATATTCTACAACCATCCCTCAAAGATATAACACTTCACTATATGGATACAGACAGTTTTGTATTAAGTTATAGTGAAGGTAAAGTTAGTGATGAGCATATGGATCTATCCAATCTCTAAAAACCAATCAATACAAATAATAAAGTCCCCGGCAAGTTTAAGCATGAGCTTGGGAGTAGGATTTTTGAGGAATTTATAGTCTTAACACCTAAGACTTATAGTTTGGTTACCCACAGGCAGAGCCCGTTTAAAGATAGCCCAAAGAATACTAAAGAAAAAGGAATAAAGAAGCATAATATTGCTAAACATGAAGAGTATTATGATGCAATAATCAATAATATACAGAGAACAGTAGATGAATGTAGAATACAAAAAGTTGGTAATAACATGACAACAACAAAAACAACTAAGATTAGTTTAAATATAATTGATGATAAAAGGTTTTATGTAAATAACATTAAAAGCTATCCTCACGATGAGAATCTATATCTATTCAAAAGAGATTTAATAAAAATGATCCACCAAGCATCAGTGAACGAGCAAAGCTCGCGGTTTACCAAACTGCTTCGCAGATCATTAGATGGAGACAAAGACCTACTGGTTAATAATATTCTAGAACTAACCATTAATGATGATAGAAAGTTAATTTAAGTTGCTATTATATTATATAACGAGCTTTGCTAATTTTTATAACAAAAAATTATAGACCTAATTCATTCATTACATCCATATGGTTGGTAGTTATTATATTATAAATCATTATCTGAGCCATATATTTTTCCATAGTGTCTCCCATGATTGTATTCTTATGTAGTGTAGCTCCAGCGATTATATTTTTATTATATTCTAGAAATTTTATTATCTTCCCAGCCCCATCTACATATTTAGAATAAGTTGAAATTATTAAATCATCATGATTTGGTTCATTAATATGATCAATAAACTCATCTATAGTATTACAACGTCTTTTACAAGCTAAACATCTTTTTAGATTAAGAGAAAAGCTGTTTTCATTATCCATTTTTTACTCTTATTATAATTTTTCAATACATATAAAATGACTAAACTAGATAAATTTGTAGAAGTAAACAATCTAGAAAAACAAAACAGAAGAAATAGATTAGACGATAAATTAAAACAACAAGAGTATTATGGTGAAATAGAAGAGTTATTTGATCCTTTAACTAAAACACTAAATGCAAACAGTGAAACATGGCTAGCCCATAATGAACAGAATCTAGCATTAATTGAACAAACATTAAGAGCAATAGATTGGCAAAATCAAGAGTTAGATAAACAAACTAAGATGATCAGTGAAACTGCTTCGCAGATCGAGCAAGCTGGTTCCCAGATTGGTGAAACAGATTCGCAGATCGAGCAAGCTGGTTCCCAGTTTAATGAAACTGCTTCGCAGATTGGTGAAACGTTAAAGGGGACCATAAAGCAAACTCAAGAATTAGCACCAGTTTATGTTGATACAAAAACAACCAATTTTCTTCATGACATGGGGCTCAAACTAATCCTCAATTAAGATTAGAACTCATAAATTTACCTACAAGGAGATATAAAATGAATGGTGTTGATATAACTCTAGAGCAGTGTGCATTTTTAGTTAGGGATAATGTATATGAGTTTTCAGAAGGATTTACTGATTTTCTTACTAAATCAAATATAACATATGATAATATCGAGGAAGATGAAAACAAAATTAAAATGTTTTTAAAGGATATTAGATATGATTTAGGAAAAGGGGATAAGAAAAGTGCTAGATATAGAACAATAAAACGTATAATGGAGGTAAGAGATGATATATTTGGCAGGGGATTAAAAAGCAACCCAAATAATCAACGAAGTTGCCATTTAAATGGTTTAGTAGAAAGAATAGAACTATTAATACTAGAAGAAAAGCTGGTCATGATGGATTCTATGATGAAAAGCTAGATATATCTATACAACTATTGTCTATGAATATTATTAATCAAGAGCAACTAGATAATTTTGTTTTTAACTATGGTAAATGAATAATGATGGAAAAACAACAACAACTCCTAGCTAAAGAAGTATTCAGTCCTCAAATAACAAAGTTTAGAAGAGAAAGAATAATACCATTATATAAAGATGAAACATGGTCAGCTGATTTAATTGATAAGTCATCTTTAAGTAAATACAATAATAATTATAAGTTTATATTAACAGTTATAGATATATTCACAAAATATGCATGGGCTATTCCATTAAAGAATAAATCTGGTTTATCTATAACTAATGGTTTTAAAACAATCCTATCAGAAGGTCCACTGGGTGGCTCTGAAAGTCCACAAGGTGGCTTCGAAGTTCGAAAACCAGAAAAGTTATGGGTAGATAGAGGTAGTGAGTTTTATAATAAAACTTTTAAATCTTTACTTAAAAAATATGAAACGAAAATATATTCTACTTATAGTGATTTAAAGGCTGTATTTATAGAGACATTCAATAGAACTTTATTACATATAATAAATAAACCAATGTTCATCAATGGTGATGGTAATTGGGTAAATATATTAGATGATGCAGTCATAACATATAACAATAACATCCATTCAACAATTAATATGACACCTGTTGATGCTTCTAATAATCCTGATAAGGTTAAATACACTTTTAATTTTAAAAATATTAAGCCAAAACTTAAAGTCGGTGATTATGTTAGAAATACAGATAAACGCAATATCTTCTCTAAGGGATACACTTCTAATTGGAATAGAGAACTATTTAAAGTTAATGAAGTTCTAAAAACACAACCACCAACATATAAGATAGAAGATATTAATGGAGAGATAATAGAAGGTAAATATTATGAACAGGAATTATTAAAACCCAAGTTTGCTTCGAATCTAACAATAAAGTTTTGGAAACATTAAATATAGACCTCCGGTCATCTGCGAAGCAGATTCCCTGATCTTCGAAAAAGCTACACTTATGAGCCAGCAAGCTGGATCAAATCTTTCTGTAAACAAATACAAAGATGACAAGAAATCGATTCAATTAAGCTAAACATCAAGGGATATCAACAAACAACTTAACACTAAGTAAGGCTCGTGGGTTATTCCTAGAAGATAATGATAATATTGATATGAAGGATACCTATAAAATTACAAATGTTCATCCTCCAATAGATGAAAAGGATGTGGTTAATAAAGAGTATTGTGACAATAACTTATTATCCTCTTCTAATAAAATTGATATTTTAAGTAGAAACATAACTGAACTAAGAGAAGGTGAATTTGATAAAGTTACAACTTAAATATTACAGCTAAATGAAATACAAGTTAATGAAAATCTAATTAAAGAATTCATTAAAACATTAAATGAAGTCACAAATACTGTTAACTTTTGTAATGAAGTTGCTGCAGATACTATCTCTAAATATAATCAATGAAAACAAGAATTTGATAATAATAAGTTTAATCAGAATATCACTAACATACAACTAGATGAAATGTTTACTAATGGTCTAAGGGAAATGAAAGAATACAATAAATCTCTTAGATGTGTTATAGTACAATATATAATTTCTATACTTTTACGAAGTAAGTTACTTGATAATAAAGAGCAAGACAGGCTTGAGATGCATTGTGGATTTAAACAAGAAGATATAACAAAAGAAATAGAAAGTTTCTTTACTAATGAAAATGAGTCGGCCAACAGCACCGAGTGAGAGCTTACTGTATCCAGATTTATCATCAGTATCAGAACGGTTGATGCGCGAAGCTGCTGCTGTCAATGAACAGCAGATAAACGAAAAGATTCAAGCTAATAATAAATTTAACAATAATATTAACATTATAAAAGATATTAGAAATTATTATGAAACTGAAACTAATAATTATAATAGGAAGTTAAGTAGATATAAAAATTATATTAATGTAGCTGAGATAACAGAAATACTATTATCATCATTTGCAACAAGAGCAACAACAACATCAGTTGCATTAACAGGTATAGGATTACCTTATTCTATACCCACAGCGTTTGCTACAGCAACTGTTTGTGGTTCATTATCAAAAACAATTAATACTAAAATAAGAAATAAAATTGTAAAATATTCACAAATGTATATTCTAGCTAAACAGTTTGGTGATAAATTTAATAAACTATATACCAAATCAATGAATGATAAAAAAATAGATAATGATGAATATAATGAATTAGTCAAGTTATATGAGGATTATAAGAAGAACAAGAAAAATAAACTAAAGTTAGTAGTGTTTAGTTATAATAACATATTTAGTAAAAATAATATTAGTATTAATATTTATCCGCGAACAGACTCCGTGTGTGGTAAACCAAGAGGTTACACCGATGGCAGAGCATGACCGAAGGTCAATCAGGGAACCTGCTTCGCAGATCGATAGATGTAGAGTTAGAATTAAATTATCTCTTCTTTGTACCTAAGTATAATCCTCTTCCTTTTTGTACTACCTTTATACCTTCACCAGTAGATGCAAATTTAATTAAATCAGGTGTGGCTGATAAAGCAGCTCTAGGGTTTCTAGATGCAGCTGCAGTTCCTATTTTACTTGCAATCTCTAATGCTCTTATTGGATTATTAGCAACTTTCTTTCCAAAGTTAACTGTTGCTTTACCAACACTCTTAAGGAAATCTTTCAATCCCTCAGCTTCTATTGTTGCATCAGATACTGTCATTGATTTATTCCTTCTACATAAAACACAATTACCTTTTAACATTTTAGTACCTTTTGAAGTGATAACTCCTCTTATATTATTAGTACCACTATAATGTCTACCACCAACACAATATGAATTGGCTTTGAACTTATTTAAAAGACTCATTTCTATATATAAAAAATAATGGAAGTTAAAAAGTATAATCCTTTTGTTTTTGTTAAACCCAAGCCTAGGCCTAAGCCTAAACCAAAGCTTGAAGCTAGAGGCTTAGCTCTAGAGAATAAAAAGAAATTAGACGTTATTTATGCTAAAGGTTTTGTTAATACTAATAAGAAATAGTTAAGTATTAACAAGAGTAACAATTAGAGCTGACTAGCTATAAATATAAGTATAAGTATATGGTTTTGTATATAATTATAGAAATAACTATATTATACTATAATTATAATTATCGCTAGAGTTATATCTACAATTATAATTATCGCTAGAGTTATATCTAAAATTATAATTATCGCTAGAGTTATATCTACGACTTAAATTATATCTATGACTTAAATTATATCTATGACTTAAATTATATCTATGATATAATATCAACCATCTTATTAAAATCACTACTCACACTAATAACCTTTCTAGTTAATACTAATGCATGACATATAACATCTGCAACTGCAGCACTAAATTTAAAATTAAGTTGTATTGGTTGTGGACCTATATGATCACTTTGATATCTAGTATCAAATACATATATTCTATAACTACTCTTGAATATTCTATGATTTATATATGGATTTATATTATGTGGTAGCCCATTATAATCTTTATTAAAGCTAAAAATCTCTTTAAGAGCCTCATTATAATTATTGGTTCCATAATTAATATTCATTCTATCCTCGGGATAAAACTCACTACCAATCTTACAATAACATTCAGTAACATTCATTACATCAAATGTACTTGCATCATGAGTTTGTTCATTAACATTATTATTTTCAAAACCAACTATTATATATTGCGGTCTTTCCATACCACTTTCCATACCTAGATCAAACAAGAAGTTAGTAGCATTGCGTACATTCTTATAAAATGTCTTTCTTTCATAATAACTAAAGTCTACATTATTCTTTTTATTTAATCCTTTCTGCACAATAATTCTTTTATCATTACTGGGATCAATACTAGGTTCACACCATGATATATCTCTAATTTCTATATTACCATCATTAGCAACTGCACCAGGATTAGCATTAACTCTATATAGAGCTCTATCATTATTGCTTCTTTTTAATAATAGTTTAAATCCTAAACCATATACAATCTTTTCTAAATCATTTACGAAACCAAATAGATCACTCATCTTAATCATCATATACATATTACCTCGTTGTGCAGCAATATGGTCACTTTTAAGTTGACTATCTCCATTGCCTTGATTTTTAACAAAACCACTCTCATATTCATCATCAGTGCTAGTTAATAACTTATACATCAATAGATTAGGATGACAATGATCTATATATTCAATAGTCCTACCACCACTAGTTTCAAGCTTAATTGAACTGAACAATGCCATCATACCATAATTAACTAATCTGATATTAGCATCATTGGCAAATACACCACCAGCATCATTTGATACAACAAACTCTATCTCTAGATATGAATCACGCAAATTTAAGTGATTCTCTATTGAGTATGATATTAATTTTGGTATTTACCGTATTCATTGTTGCTAGATTATTTGGTTTATACTTTATAATCTTTCTTTTGTGTATATCATTATTGTAACCATAAGTTGCATCCAAATTAAAATCCATTTTTATTAGATAAAAAATGACTGATCTACGAAGCGGTTTCACCGATAGTTTAATGTTAAGAGAACTACAAAATATACACGATGCTTTAACTAAAACTAAAGAAGAACACACACTTAACTTTAGAATGATAAAGCCAACAGAAAAGTTTAACTTTAGCGAACCTATACTTAATATATCAAAATTAGGTTTAATTAGATTATCCGTTTATAATTCGGTGTTTAATGTGAATAGGAAAAATAATCAATTCTTATATGCTAGTACTGTTATAGAAGATGATGAAACTTTACCTCGGGCTCTTAGCTCTGACCCTAACCTTAATCTTATCTCTACCTCAAGCCCAAACATTACATCTATACTTAATTATAGTTATAAAGGAATCCCATTGCTATATTCAACTATTACACCGGGAGCATATGAGTTAACTGACATAGCAGAATTAATAAAAGAAGAAACTGATGGTAATGTTATAATAGAACCTGATAAGAATACGATGAAATGTTTAATGGAAATAAAACAAGGAGCACTCAGCTTTGATATAGAAAACTCACTAGCCTCATTACTAGGATTTAGAAAAATAATTTATAAAAAAGGTAGATATAAATCTCAGAAAATTATTGATATTATGGGTTTTAGTAATATTAACATTCATTGTAATGTGATATCTGGTGTTAAAGATAATGGTAAGGATACAGACATACTATATACTTTTAATCTAACTGAACCACCAGGTTACTTGATAAATATTATACCAACTAATATCTTGTATCAAAATGTAACTAAAGAAAGAATAGAATATATAGAATTTCATATTAAAGATGAGCATGGAAGACCAATAGACTTTAATGGTGATGTATTAAGGTTTACTTTACATCTAGTTTAGTTAGCAGACCGAAGGTCTGTTTGATTTAGACTTACACTTAGACTTATCTGCGAAGCAGGTTCCCTGATACTTAGACTTAGACTTATCTGCGAACGAGCTCTGCTCGTGGTAAGCCAAGCAGGTTCACTGATACTTATACTTAGACTTAATTATAAAACTCTCCGATCCCAATTAATTCTTAGTTTACCATTAATATTTTTATTTTTAGTTATATCAATGACAATTCAATTATAAGGCTCTTTCCATACCTTATTACATATATTAGCAAAATCATTAAACTAAGTTCAACATTATTAAAGAAATCTTGATATATAGATATGAGGACTTTACCTACCTGTTCAAATAAAATAAATAGATTACAGTTCTCTCTAACACTCTGCATATCCAGAGAGAACAGGTTTTGATTAAGATATATCATATTACAGTTATTATGTCTACCTCTACAAAAGTATTCATTAATAACTGGTTCTTTGGCTCTAACATCATCAAATATCACTAGTTTCTTTAAGTCTTTGGGTAGTTTATCAGGAGATGGTAAATCTTTTATATCTTTAATAAATTCAACATCTGCTTTTGGGTTTATTCTTTCTATACCATGGTATTGATCACCAGTAGGTCCAATGATGTATAGCTTATCAAAGTATATACTAGCTAAAAATAGTTTTTTCAATAAGAATGTCTTACCACATTCACTAGGACCAGATATTATACATCTAAAGTTATCTGGGAATGCGGCTTCAGTAATTATATCATCATCATTTAACCATGAATATAGATCATCGTTTATATTAATAGCAATAGGATTTGTTTGGATTATATTACTTCTTGGGGGTGATATATTCCCCTGATCAGTGAACCCGCTTCTCGAATTATAACTAATTCGTAGATTAGGACTACTTCTCTGATTATAACTACTTCTCCGATAGACAATCTCATCATTGTCATTATCATTAACAATATCATTATCATTAGCATTATCATTAACATTAAAATTATCATTATCATTAACATTATCATTAACATTATCATTATCATTAACATTATCATTAACATTATCATTATCATTAACATTATCATTATCATTGAGATTGACATTATCATTATCATTATCATTATCATTATCATTATCATTAACATTATCATTAACATTATCATCTGCGAAGCAGGTTCCCTGATTATCATTAACATTATCATCAACATTATCATCAACCTTATCATTACTACAACCTAAACAAAAACACTCATTATACATTCCTGGATATTTACATTGATTAACTAGAATATTCAAAGCAATGTTAATTCTAAATCCTCTATCAATAAGATAGATCATATATAAACAATAAGCCCCACAATAAGATTCATCATATTGTTGAATTCTTTCATCAGAGCCTAGATCAACATATTCTTCTAGGAATAGTGGTGGGGTCTCTACACCAAAACTATCAAAGTAATAGACAGGACCACCTTCTCTTCTTATAACTAAAACCCAATGTGTACCTTCAGTTGGATGTAGATTTAAAATAATGTTAGAGTTAGGTTCACTTACCATTTCTGGTTTATCATCTCTCATTACAATTTCAATTGGTGTTAGACTTATATCTTTTCCTATATCATTAATACTGATATCACTCATAGCATTATTATCAATATTAAATTTATTATTGAATTCCTCAAAAGTTAGGATAAGCATTTTTTATATAAAAAATATTATATTTATCTATGTTTTCACTTATAAAAATGGAGACAGGTAGTGTGGTTATAATTTTTATTTTCTTAATTTTATTTTGTTTTATAATATATGATTCAATACCGAGTAAATACGCAAAACTAGTTGAAAGCTTTGGCGGATTTATGAATAGGAGTCTAGTTAGATTTGAATATGAAAAGTCACCATTACATACTATTGTTTATGGTGGAACTGGAACGGGTAAAACATATTTTATTAGACAATACTTAAAATTTTACTCAGTCAAAGATCAAGATCAAAATGAAGATCAAAATGAAGATCAAAATCAAGATCAAAATGAAGATCAAAATCAATATCAAAATCAAGATCAAAATCAAGATCAAAATCAAGATCAAAATCAAGATCAAAATCAAGATCAAAAACAAGATCAAAATCAAGATCAAAATCAAGATCAAAACAAAGCTAAAAATATAGTTATAGTGTGTAAAGATGACAGAGACTGGATAGATCCTGAGACTGATAAGTTTTATACCGGGTTTAATAAATGTGATAAAAATATGATCACAAAAAATAATATGCATAAATTTCAAAATTGTGTAATAGTACTTGATGATATGGGTTAAGTAAGGATATAGGTTATTATTTTACTGAAGGTAGACATTATAATATTCAAATGATTGTAATGTGTCATAAATCAGCTCAAATAATTAATACAGCAAGAATGAGTTGTGATACTATTTATTTAACAACCTATAATGGACCTGACCTATTTAAAACTTTAATGAGATATATAAATGTGAACATGACTTCAATAAAATAATTAATGAATTAAATAGTAACTATTATAATTGTACAGATGGAATGTCAGATGAACTTCGTTATGGTATAATTAAATATAATAAGAAAGAAAATACTTTTATTATTATTAGTAGTAATAGAACAATGACATATGATTCAAGAGTTGGTTTCCTTGATTTAAAAGCTCTTAGTTTAAAAGATGAGTTAGGAGGAGAAGATATAAATAAACTTATAGCATATGTGAAACCACTCATGATAAATGCAACAGATAGAAATGTTATTAGTCATGATAATTATCAGTTTTATTTTAATAAACTTCTTACATTAAAAGGTATTAAAATGCAGAATGATGTTTTAACTCAGGAAGCGGTTAAAGCAAATGGTCTTAGATTATTTTCAACTATTTTAGGTATTATAAGTTCAGGTTTAATGATATATAATTTCATGAGTCCTGATATAACAGTAAGAAATGCCGGACATGTGGCAACTGCAGCGAGTACTATGTTGAATAGGGCAAATACTTTGATTAATGTTGGATTTGGAGAAGATCTGCGAAGAAGTTACACTGATCTGCGTGACCTACAAGAAGAACATATAAATCAGCAAAACAGTTACATTGATCAATGTAACTTTAACTTCGTCAATGAAAAGACGGGGATTTTGAATAAAAGAGGAGGAAGTTTTTTAACCGATCTATATAAAAATAATGAAGAATTTAGAGAAGAGATTATAAACTTTGTTAGAGATAAAAAAGAATTAGACCTTGAATTGATTTTAGATGGAAGATGTAAAACTAATACACTCAATACGTTAGGAAATAAATATTTAGTAGACTGTATCACATCTAAAGATAATACTAAAGATTTAATTGAGATATTTGCTAAATATTTAACTAGTAGTTAGTCAAATATCTACCTATTATAAATGGTTATAAAATGTTTAGAGTGTAACTACAAATGTGGAAACATTGCTTGTTTAAAATATCATTACGAATCATGTCATAAAGATAAAATTGATAAATGTATATGTGGTAATATAACAATAAGTGCTATTTGTGCTAATGATTTTTTTCCATGGGGTTGTTCTTTAAAAAATGAATCTAGCTCTAGTTCAGGTTTTGGTTCTGGTTCTGGTTCTAACTTTAGTTCTAGCTCTAGCTCTAACTCTAGTTCTGATTCTGTTTCTAGCTCTTCTAGCTCTAGTTCTAGCTCTAGTTCTGGTTCTGGTTCTGGTTCTGATTCTTGTTATAACACCAGTTCTAACTCAGACCCTAACCCTAACTCTAACTCAGTCCCTAACCCTAACCCTAACTATAACTCAGAAGTATTAATCAGTGAAAGGGGTGAAGTCCTTGGTACCCCAACTGCTACGCAGATGGACCTTCGGTCATGCTACGCCATCAGAGAAACTGCTACGCAGATCAGAGAAACTGTTCCACAGATCAGAGAAGTGGTTACACCAATCAGAAATTGTAATAAATTTAATTATATAAAACCACTAACTTATTTTGATGAGAGTAAGTATACATGTAGAAGTTGTACTTCAGCTAAAGTTAATTGTCCATATTGTACTTCTGTTGTGAGATTCGATGGGATACGGGCTCATGTGAAGAAACAACATCCAGGTGTAGAATTAACTAAAGGATTTAGCAGAAATCTGGGAAGCAGTTGGGGAACCAAGACCGAAGGTCCTTACACTGATCTGAGTCAGAAAACAATTAATCCTAGAGTTGTAAGTCCATTAGTTATTAGCCAAACAGAGGAAATTTGTTCATGTAAATACTATGATTTTGTATCATTTCTTATTAATAATGGAATAAATATAGAAAAAATAAAAGAAAATATAAATTTATTGAAAAGTATAGAAAAAATAAAAGCATTTGAAATAAAAAGTATAAAAAAATAAAAAAATATCAAAAAAGAGGGAATCACTCTTTAAGAGTGAAAAAGAGCGATATTTCTACTGAGGGAACACTCCGAATAAGAGTGAATCACTCTTAAAGAGTGAAATGTAAATTTTGCATTTTTTGATCGAATAGAATGTAGTCAAAGTAAAGGATTATATTGAACATTTAGGAAAACATTATAATGATAAGAATTTATATTTAACATGTTGTATGTGTGGGGTTAATAAACATATTTCTTACTATAGATTTAGAAATGCTAAGTGTAGATTGTGTATTTATCTTCATAGATACAGATATGGCCATACTAGAAATCAATTCAAGGAGCATGTTTATAAGTATAATATTAATTTATCTGTCATGTAGTTTTTTATTGATTGGATTAGTGCAACTACTTCGTAGATTGTTGTAAGGACCTTCGGTCTTGGTTGGTGTAACAAGGCTTGCCCTTCCCAAACATTTCGTGGATTGGTGTAAAGACCTTCGGTCTTCGTTGGTGTAACAAGGCTTGCCCTTCCCCAACCACTTCGTGGATTGATGTTAGGAACAAATTTTAGTGTTGGTTAATTTCCTGTGATTAGTGTTAGGAAATAAAACGAAAATTTTGGTGAGTTGTATATTATTTTTTCTAGAATTAAAACACTTCATATTTTAATGTTAGACTTAGAGCGAATATGTAGTAGTGGATAAAACAAGGAAACCAGCAAGCAGCAAAATTTGTTCCTGCTCGACATGTGTGATTAGCGTTAGGAGAAAGGGACAAATTTTGCTGGTGGCTGGTTTCCTGTGATAGTGTTATGAAATAAAACAAGATTTTAGTGGTGTTTCATTTCCCTGTTTTATCCACTACTCCTTTGTATCTCAGACTCTTTTTCAAATAAGCATAACATGCCAATTGACATCACTAAAATTGATAGAAAACCTATTAAAAACAGCGCGAAATTGAATGCTCTTGGCAAGAAGAGCTACCGCGCAGAAAAGATCAATGCTTGTTTTAAATAGCCAACATGACATCAGATCTTATTAGAGAACTCTGGCAATCTTTTTGCTAAGTTAGAAAAGATTCTCTTCATCTGCATAGATAAACGCACGCCTCTCATCCAGAATTTTTTTGCGGCTAGCCGAGAAGCTGTCACTAAATTCAAAAATATACAGATTAGCAAATTGATTCCTTAAAAATCAGAAAATTACTTTGGAGAGCTAGAAGGTATATGTTATTGAAAAATACAAGTATGACGCTGCCAAGAAACAAAACAGTGCAAAACTTTTATTGACCATGTTTACTCAAAGATTGACTGATATGTAAAAACAAACACAACTAAGATTTCAGACTAAAGCAATATGCACCTTTTCCGCTGCTGTTATACCACAGATCACAGGAGATTAGCGACGAAGAAAATTTAGGAAGATTTAATCAGTCAAGAATATGAGCTTCGTTTTACTTAACTTTGCCAATGCAATAGATAAATCTAGCACATCAATTGGACCAAAGTCCCCATTTTTTTTCAGCTTGAACTAACAAAACTGCTAAACATGTTTTTGCCTCAAAAGATTGTTATCAAAATTGCGTTTGAAATCAGAAAAGCGTTCCAGTTGACAAAACATAACAAACTGCTAGCCAGAAGAAAAAATGAGAAGAAACCACGTCAAATGGGTCTTTTAACAAACGATAAGAAAGTGTAACCGTAAGTGTAAAAAACATAGAAGACTAACTATGGAAAAGGGACATATCTGTCCAAAAAATTTCAAATAGAGGCTGGAAAAATAATTGGGTTTGGTTTGTTATTTATCGGATAATTCCTTGAAACAAAAACGAATTCTTGACTCTGGAAAAAAAATATGAACTCGATTCAGATAGATATAACAAGTATTTAACTCAATAGAGAGGAAGTAAAGGCCAATTTTCACAAGTGCGAAAATAATTTTATCCTTATAAAAGCTTTTTTGTCAGTTCTGTTATTTTATTTGGTTCAACTTCTGCGGGAATCAAAATGCTTTTCTTCCGAGCAAGTTTCAAAACTTCAGCCTCAATTGAAATATGGAAATGCATATGATCGATCTAACTTTGACCTAATTTTTGACAACCGATGTTTGTTCAAATTTATTCTGTATTCCATATACAATTCAGTTGTGATGTAATTGTTTTGAAATTTCTAATTTATTTTCAACAATTCAGTGAAAACCAATTCGGGTTCAGAGGCAGCAAAAGCAAAGTGGATGCAATGGTAATTTTGGTTGAGCGGTTAAAAACAGCGTTGCTTGCAAAATCCAAAACAAAAATGGTATTTTTCTGGATCTGAAAAAGCTTTCGGTACTATATGTCATATAGTGAAGAAAAACTTTGTTTATAACGGAATAAAAGGGCCTAGCCTATAAATGACAATGTTGTACTTACAGAGAAACTCTAACAATGTTCCAAATTTGTACCAATAAAGACTGGCGTCACTGGTTGAACAACTCTGAAATCACTTCATTTCACCGCAAATCGAAACGATCTATCAAGCAAACGCATCATTGCTTAGTTTTGTAAGCTGTTATCAGCGCTCTGAACATCATATATGCAATCTGGGAAGCAAGATATTGAAATTCAATTGCAGATTTGTGATTATGTATTAGAAAATAAAGTAACTTATAGTCTTAGAGAAGAAATGATTGTATTTTGCGAAGCAAAAGAAATAGAGAATGCTATTTTAAGGCCAATTTTATTATCTACGCCAAGACTTAAAGATTGGTCTAATGTAAGCGTAAATTTGATCTTTTCTAGACTATCACATGATGTACTTGAACTTAAATTATCTGAACCTAACGCTGACGAAAGGTCATTAAAATTTTTTAAACATTAAATTTGCATTGCTTTCCAAAAAGCACATTCTAAAACATTCCGAATTACGCTTTTGCAAAATATTTTTGCTTTTTCGCGAATAATTTTTTATCAAAAGTGAAACCATATTTGTGACAAAAATCTGGCAAAAACCCTCTCTCCAAGGATGATGGTACAAAAAATTGAAGGATAAAAAATTTTTCATAGAATTTCTAAATTAGTGTATGGTGTTGTTGTTTGTCGTACCGCTATCGTAACAACTATGCAAAACCTTGATGACAAACAAAACGATGAATATTTTGTCGTTTAAAAGAGGAATGTTGATTTCGTTAGGATCTACGTGCTAATAACTATCATATATCTAATATCTTAAACTAACCTTAACTTCATCTCGCAGATATTCATAACTATATCTTACTATCTCAAAGGCAGATTAGTACCCGATAGAAACCATGCAATGTTTTAACCTATTAACTCCATTCAAATATTCAATTCTTTTTTTACAGATGTTGAAACCTATACCCTATTATCCGCACGGCAAAATTTTGTTTACCCTTTTACCCACATGCAATTCTGATCCCTTAAATCCTGATTCAAATCGTCACTCTTTTACTTGCTTTCAGACAATCAGTTCTACACACTTTATCCGTATGGCAAGACTGTACCCTGTTAGCTCCATGCAATAAATGGAATCTAATTTCCAACTTCCAGAATCTACCAAGTAGCGTCTCTACATGTAACTGCCACAACCTATCATCCCCATGCATAAACTATACCCTGTAATTTTTGACAGGGTATTACCCTGTAAAAACTATACCCTATCTTCATTGAATTTCCACTCTTTTACCTCCATTTCATGATAACCCTCAGTCATTCGTTCCCTGACCGTGCGTACAAACAGTTTTTGTTACAGTATACAAGTTTGTGTAATTACTCCTTATAAACGAAGAAGATACCTGATTGCTTCAGAGTGGCGTTAAAGTCAGTCATTTTAATTATTCAGGCGACAATCCTAACATATAGGGATTAATTGCCAAGAACATTTCATCCGCGCGCATGATGGAACGTGTTTGGGTAATATCTGCCAAAAGTGAGTTCAGGGGTACTGGTTTTTTGTACACTCATCAGTTACGCCTGCTCAGGAATCAATAGGGGATACTTCGATCTTTTCAAAATGGCCATAGCATCCGGGAAGAGCCAAAGTTGTATTCAGGCCAATACGTAAAATATATGCAGAAGAAAATTGCACCATGTAGGTTCTCGAAAGATGAAAATCAGGAGGAAAATTTTCCCAAAAACCTGCAAGACGTCTGCCGCAAGGTCACTGCATCAATACTCAGATGGCAATCAAAACTGGATTAACAAAAGTTTTTGTATTCCACCATTGTTGTCCTTAGCAGAGTAGTGGATAAAACGAGGATTCCAAACACCAGTAAAATTTGTCCCTTTCTCCTAACGCTAATCGCGCATGTCGAATCGGGCCAAATTTTACTGTTTGTTGGAATCCTTGTTTTATCCACTACTATATTCACCACTATAAATACATATTACACGCACAATTTTGTGTACAAAAATATACATAGCCAGTATAATTTATGTATTTCATACGCTAATATCCAAAAGTTCTCAAAGCTAGATTTAAGCCTAATTTCATATCTAATATGCCAAACTATACTGAAATAAATCAGGTTAATCATCTCACAAAATTTTTTTTCAATAGAATCGGATGGACTGAAAATAACTCAAAATTGCTTAGAATTGGATAATAAGAAACAAGTTTCTTTAAAATTTTTGACTTTAACCAGGAGACGATTGATCTATGATGTTTAACTGAGTGATTATATGTACCTGGTTACATTTTTGAGCCGAGTCTTGGGAAGTCTTGATAAAAGGTTGACTCGCCTTTACCACGCTACGGCAGTACTGCTCGACCTTTCTTAATGGCAACTGTGGGGGAGGGTGCAACTACAGAATACTTGAACACTTTTAATTTTAATTATTAGGCTGACTGAAGTCTAATATTAAGCTGACTGAACAATATTAATGTATCATTTTACAGTTTATGTGGTGAAGTCAAACTCATGATGAATAGCCAAAAAGTGCCGTGGAGAACAAAGGTCCCCACGTGGAGAATTATTCTAGAACATTCTTTTTCTAGAATATTCTCACATGACTTTTAACTTAAAATTAGCTATCATTTCCCAAGTATTTACGTGTTTTAAAGTTAAATAATAATTAAATCCTTCTATTAAATTGAATGATTTGTATAATCTATTAAAAATTAAATAAAGATTTTAAGAAATACTCACTTTACTAGCTAATTTTTAAGGGTATCTTATATTCGAAATTTTCACTTGTTTTCATTCTGTTAGTGGTGGTGGTTTTCTTTGTCAATGGCGGCGGCCATTTTAGCATGACATGCACTTTTCATTCGATCTGCTAAGCAGTGTAATGCGATGTTAAACCAAGATTGTTGACTTCTTGTGCTATAAGTGGTTGCTAAATATGAAAGAGAGCGGACAAAAAGAGCACAGTCAAAAACATTGATATCGGTGGAAACACGGTGATTAGTGTTTTTCTATGTCTTCTTGAATATTATACTTATAAACATGCTCTCTGAATTGATTTCTAGTATGACCATATCTATATCTATGAAGATAAATACATAGTCTACATTTCCTAATTCTAAATCTATAGAGTGATATATGTTTATAAACATTACACATACTACATGTTAGATATTGATCAGGATCAGAATAATGATATCCCAATTGTTCTATATAATCTTTAACCTTAACCATTTTTTTACATACATAACAAGAAAATTCTAATTCTTTACAATTATTACAACATTCTTTCCAAGGTTTACTTATACACTTATCGCATTTCATTTTCATTTTTCGAAAAATTATTTTTTGTTTATTTCCCTAAAAAAATACATCATGTCTCAATCAACTAATACTAGTGTCATAAACTTCTGCGATGTCTGTAATCTATCCTTTGAATCAAAGAAGGGTTTGTACAGACACCAATCTTATGATCTCAAACATAAGGAACTATTGGAGAAAATGTTTGAGTCTGAAGAAGAAGAAATCTTGGAGAGGGTGTACAATCCGGATGAAGATGATTATATTATTAAAACTAGGGCTAAATCTAAAACAGAAATTAAATCAGAAACTGAAACTGAAAACAATGTCTATTCTAAGATTAGGTTTATTTGTAAAGAATGTCATGAAGAATTTAGAAGTAAAGTAGCTCTAACTACTCATTCATAAAGTCATAATCGTAAGTATCTAGAAAACACAGAAGACTTCGATATAAACTCCAGTCAGAACATGAGAGAGTTTTATATTACAGATAAAGGTGGGAATTACATCGAAGACATAGACGAAGCAACTAATTACTCTTTAGAAGAAATTAAAAACTGTTACCAGTTCAGAAAAGTTAAGAGTTTTAGATATAAGATCACGGCTGAATGTGATTATAAGAAGAGAACCAAAGAAGAAGTTAAAACTACTAAAATATTCTTCAATACTGATTATATTAATAATAATGCAATATATGAATATGGTGACTTCAATTGGTGGCTAGATTTCGAAAAGGAAAAATATGAAGGTTATGGTTATGATTTTGAGTTTCTTGGAATAAGAAGTATTCAGTTAAAAATTGAACCAACTAAAGCATCTATTGGTAGTTATATAGATTTAACTCCTGATCTCAAAAACTCTAATTCGATATTAAATATAAGTAGTTATAAATACAACTGCTTACAACTAACTATTACTGCTTGGCTACATCCCGCCACACACCATGCAACTCGAGAAAGTAAATATGTAGATAAACTAATTGAACCAAGACAACAACATGAAGATGATTTCGCTTATATAATAAGAATACAGAAATTGTATAATATTAATATTTGGATATACACACCTTGTGGTAATGGTAAAATAGAATTGTTTAAACAAGTGGATGATTTTAATAAAGATAGAAAAGATGTAAGAATACTAGTTTGGAGTAATGGTCAAATAGAACACTGTGCCCTAATAAAAAATATAGAAACCTTGTTAGAACGACCAAATAAAAACAATATTAAATATTATTATTGTGATAGGTGTACCTATTGGTTTAAATCACAAATTAAATATGATAAACACGAATGCAGCACCTCATTCAAACCAGAGATTGTTTGTCCTAAGAAAAAACATATTACTTTTGTAAATGAACACAAACGTCAGAATATGAAAAATATAATAACTGCCGATACAGAATGTTGCATTGTTGATCCGCGAAGCGGTTTCACCGATGTCTCAACTAATGATTGTAAATATGTAATAGCTGAACATATTCCAGTAGCTGTGGGTTACACCTGGCAAGGTAACTTCAAACACTACTTCGGTCTAGGCTGCATCAAAAGATTTGCTAGAGATCTATTAGAAATAGAAACTGAGAATAATTTCAAACATAATGAAAAGATGATATTCACAGAAGAAGATAAATTATATCATGAAACTAATAACACTGTCATATCTGCAGTAAAACATGTATTAATAAAGTAAGAGATCATTGTCATGAAACTGGTAAATATAGAGGACCAGCATGTAAAATATGTAATCTAAGATACAAACAACAAAACTTCATTCCAGTAATATTCCATAATGGCTCTGGCTATGACTTCAACCTACTATACAGTGAACTTTTTAAACAGAATAATGATAAAAGAAAAGTAGATAACATACCACTAGCTGCTGGTAAATCTAAGATGTTTAGCATTGGTTGTCTCAAATTCTTAGACAGTTGTAACTTCTTAGCTATGCCTCTAGATCAAATGGCAAAGATATATGGGTGTAAAACTAAAACATTATATCCATATGAATACTTTGGTTTAGACTCCTATAATAATCTCATAGGTAATCTAAAAAAAGAAGACTTCAAATCCTCACTACATAATAAATTACCAACACAAGAAGAAGTAGATATTTTTAATAATGAAAACAGTCATAAAACTGGAAAAGATCTAACTATAGAGTATTTACAGAATGATGTGGAAATATTTGACTATTGCATGAATGAATATGTTAAACTAAGCATGAAAGAATTCAAGCTCAATCCCTTACACTATGTAAGTCTCCCAGGTTATAGTTTTGATTGTTGGTTAACATCAAGCGGTGTAACATTAGATACATTACAAGATAAACAAATGCTAGATGATTTTATTGGAGCAAAGAGAGGTGGTATATGTGGAATAATGGGAGATAGATATATAAATATTAGTAATACTAATACTAATGCTAATATTAATGATAATACTAATACTAATACTAATACTAATACTAATACTAATACTAATACTAATACTAATACTAATACTAATACTAATACTAATACTAATACTAATACTAATACTATTACTAATACTAATACTAATACTAATACTAATACTAGTACTAATACTAATACTAATACTAATGATAAAGTTATTAATAGAAATATATGGTACATAGACGCAAACAACCTATATGGTTATGCAATGATGCAAAAGTTACCTTATAAGGATTTTGTGTTTAATACTACTACTACTCTAGATGTAATATTGAACACTCCAGATGATAGTGATCATGGTTACTATATAGTTTGTGATATTTATAGAACAGTTAGCACTAATGCCTAATAAAAGAAAGATAAATGATAATGAATTGGGATATCTGCGAAGCAGTTTCACTGATCAAGAAAGAGATGGAGTCAAAGCAAGATCCGAGAAGCGGCTTCACCGATCAGGGAAACTGCTTCACCGATCAGAGAAAATAATCTTAGACCAAAACAACAAAACAGAAAATATGGTTCATTATAGGATGTTAAAGTTCTATGTTAAGATGGGAGAAAAAGTAACAAAAATACATAGAGTAATTAAATTTAAACAAGATTATATATGTAGAGATTATATACAAAACAATACAAATAAAAGAGCAACAGCTAAAACTGAAGCAGAAAAGGACGTAAGGAAATTAATGAATAACTCATTATATGGAAGAATGTGCATGAATCCTCTACACTTCTTTCAAAGAAAGTTCTTGCATGATGAAAAAAAGATAATGAAAAGTGTAAGTAAACCAACATTTAAGAATATAACTAGATATAGAGATTATAGCCAAATCGAATATATAAAGAAAAAAAAGAATATGATTCTCCAGTATATGTAGGTGTTACTATCTTAGAATTAAGTAAATTACACATGTATGATGTATTCTCTAATATTCTACAACCATCCCTCAAAGATCTAACACTTCACTATATGGATACGGACAGTTTCGTATTGAGTTATAGTGAAGGTAAAATTAGTGATGAGCATATGGACTTAAGTAATCTAGACATACCTATAAAAACTAATAATAAAGTCCCCGACAAGTTTAAGCACGAACTGAAAAGTAGGATTATTGAGGAATTTATAGCATTGTCCCCCAAAACATATAGCTTCAAAAATTATCCTAAAAACACTAAAGAAAAAGGAATAAAGAAGCATAATAATGCTAGGCACATAGATTATTATGATGCATTAATGAATAATCACAGAGAACAGTAGATGAATGTAGAATACAAAAAGTTGGTGATAACATGACAACAACAAAAACAAGTAAGATAAATCTAAAGACATTTGATGATAAAAGATTTTATGTAAATAATATTAAAAGCTATCCTCATGATGAGAATCTATATCTATTCAAAAGCGATTAAATAAAAATGATCCACCAAGCATCATTAGATGGAGACAAAGACCTACTGGTTAATAATATTCTAGAACTAACCATTAAAGATGATAGAAAGTTTAACGAGCTTTGCTAATTTTTATAACAAATAATTATAGACCTAATTCATTCATTACATCCATATGGTTTGTAGTTAGTATATTATAAATCATTATCTGAGCCATATTTTTTTCCATAGTGTCTCCCATGATTGTATTCTTATGTAGTGTAGCTCCAGCTATTATATTTTTATTATATTCTAGAAATTTTATTATCTTCCCAGCCCCATCTACATATTTAGAATAATTGAAATTATTAAATCATCATGATTTGGTTCCTTAATATGATCAATAAACTCATCTTTAGTATTACAACGTCTTTTACAAGCTAAACACCTTTTTAGATTAAGAGAAAAGCTGTTTTCATTATCCATTTTTTACTATTATTATAATTTTTCAATACATATAAAATGACTAAACTAGATGAACTTATAGAATTAAACAATCTAGAAAAACAAAACAGAAGAAATAGATTAGAAGATAAATTAAAACAACAAGAATATTATGGTGAAATAGAAGAGTTATTTGATCCTCTGACCAAAACTATTAGTGAAACTGCTTCGCAGATAAACGCAAACAATGAACAGAATCTAGCATTAAGTGAACAAACATTAAGAGCAATAGATTGGCTAAATCAAGAGTTAGATAAACAAACTAAGATGATCGAGCAAGCTGGTTCCCAGTTTAATGAAACTGCTTCCAAGATTGGTGAAACGTTACTCAAGAGATACAAAGACAGCCAAACTTCTTCATGACATTAATTAAATAATATGGTCAGCTGATTTAATTGATAAGTCATCTCTAAGTAAATACAACAATAATTATAAGTTTATATTAACAGTTATAGATATATTCACAAAATATGCATGGGCTATTCCTTTAAAGAATAAATCTGGTTTATCTATAACTATTGGTTTTAAAATAGTATTAAGTGAACATCCACAAGGTGGCTCTGAACCTTGAAAACCAGAAAATTATGGGTAGATAGAGGTAGTGAGTTTTACAATAAAACATTTAAATCTTTACTTAAAGAATATGACACCGGCAAAGCCGCTTCAGGGATAGAGCTATATTCTACTTAGAGTGATTTAAAGGCTGTATTCATAGAGAGATTCAATAGAACATTATTACACATAATAAATAAACCTATGTTCATCAATGGCGATGGTAATTGGGTAAACATATTAAATGATGCTGTTGTAACATATAACAATAACATTCACTCAACAATTAATTTGACACCAGTTGATGCTTCTAATAATCCTGATAAAGTTAAATACTATGTTAATTCTACCAAAGCAACACCAAAATTTAAAGTTGGTGATTATGTTAGAAATGTAGATAAACGTAATATCTTCTCTAAAGGTTACACTTCTAATTGGAATAGAGAATTGTTTAAAGTGAATGAAGTTCTAAAAACACATCCACCAACATATAAAATAGAAGATATTAATAGAGAGATAATAGAAGGCAAATATTATGAACAGGAACTATTGAAATCCGAGTTTGATTTTGAATCTAACAAAAAGGTTTTGGAATCATTAAATATCAGGGAACCTGCTTCGCAGATTGACCTGTGGTCCTAAGTCTAATTATAATTATAAGTCTAAGTCTAATTGTAAGACTAATTATAAGTCTAATTACAAGACTAAATATTATTCTAATTATATGTAAACAAATACAAAGATGACAAGAAATAGATTCAATCAAGCTAAGCATAAATCATTATCAACATCAACAAACAACTTAACACTAAGTAAGGCTTGTGGGTTTTTCCTAGAAGATAATGATGATATTGATATGAAGGATACCTATAAAATTACAAATGTTCATCCTCCTAGAGATGAAAAAGATGTTGTTAATAAAGAGTATTGTGACAATAACTTATTATCCTCTTCTAATAAAATAGACATTTTAAGTAGAAACATAACTGAACTAAGACAGGGTGATTTTGATAAAGTTACAACTAAAACATTACAACTAAATGAAACACAAGTTAATGAAGAACTAATTAATGAGTTTTTTGAATCAACAAATGAAGTCAGAAATACTTAAGTTTTGTAATAAAATTGCTGCAGATACTATCTTCAAATATAATCAATTAAAGCAAGAATTTGATAATAATAAGTTTAATCAGAATATAACTAACATACACTTAGATGAAATGTTTACTAACGGTCTGAGAGAAATGAAAGAATACAATAAATCTCTTAGAGGTGTTATAGTACAATATATAATTGCTATACTTTTACAAAGTAAGTTACTTGATAATAAAGAGAAAGACAGACTTGAGATGCATTATGGTTTTAATCAAGAAGATATAATGAAAGAAATAGAAAGAATTTTTACTAATGAAAATAAGCAAAGCAATGACCAATCCAACAGAAACGAGTGAGAGTTACTATATCCAGAATTGCCATCAGTATCAGAAACATTGATAAACGAAAAGATTCAAGCTAATGATAAATTTAACAACAATATTAACATTATAAAAGATAGTAGAAACTATTATGAAACTGAAACTAATAACTATAATAAGAAGTTAAGTAGATATAAGAATTATATTAACATAGCTGAGATAACAGAAATAGTATTGTCATCAATGGCAACAAGTGCAACAACAACATCAGTTTCTTTAACAGGTATAGGATTAGCTTTTTCTATACCAACAGCTTTTGCTACAGCAACTGTTTGTGTTTCATTATCAAAAATAATTAATACTAAAATTAGAAATAAAATTATAAAGTATTCACAAATGTAAATTTTAAGTAAACAGTTTAGTGATAAGTTTAATAAACTATATACTAAATCAATGAATGATAATAAAATATATAATGATGAGTATAATGAATTTTTTAAGTTCTATGAGGATTATAAGAAGAATAAGAAAAACAAGCTGAGTATTTTTTTTTAGATTAAAGATATTAGTGCTTAGTAATAACAATGTTTTTAGTAATAATAATATTAGTATTAAAATTTATCGATAAATATATAATCATAATCTTAGTTATAATCATAATCATAAACATAATATAATCATAATATAATCATAATCATAATCATAATCATAATCATAAACATAATATAATCATAATTATATTCAAATAATTATCTTTTCTTTGTACCTGAGTATAACCCTCTTCCTTTTTGTACTACTTTTATACCTTCACCAGTAGTTGCAAATTTAATTAAATCAGGTGTGGCTGATAAAGCAGCTCTAGGGTTTCTAGATGCAGCTGCACTTCCTATTTTACTTGCTATTTCTAATGCTCTTACTGGATTATTAGCTACTTTCTTTCCAAAGTTAACTGTAGCCCTACCAAAACTTTTAAAGAAATCTTTAAGTCCTTCTGCTTCTTTTGTTGCATCAGATACTGTCATTGATTTATTCCTTCTACATAAAACACAATTACCTATTAACATCTTAGTTCCTTTTGAAGTAATAGCTCCTCTTATATTAACAGTACCACTATAATGTCTACCTCCAACACAATATGAATTAGTTTTGAACTTATTTAAAAGACTCATTTCTATATATAAAAAATAATGGAAGTTAAAAAGTATAATCCCTTTGTTGTTATTAAGCCTAAGCCTAAGGGTTCCACCCGCGAGCGAAGCTCGAAGACTGAGCCTAAGCCTAAGCTTAAGCCCAAGCCCAAGGTTAAGCTTGAAGCTGGAGGCTTGGCTCTAGAGGATAAAAAAAAAATTAGACATTACTTACGCTAAAGGTTTCGTTAATACTAATAAGAAATAGTTAGGTATTAACAAGAGTAACAAAATTTAAAGTTGGTGATTATGTTAGAAATGTAGATAAACGTAATATCTTCTCAAAAGGTTACACTTCTAATTGGAATAGAGAATTGTTCAAAGTGAATGAAGTTCTAAAAACACATCCACCAACATATAAAATAGAAGATATTAATGGAGAGATAATAGAAGGCAAATATTGTGAACAGGAACTATTGAAATCCGAGTTTGATTTTGAATCTAACAATAAGGTTTTGGAATCATTAAATATCAGGGAACCTGCTTCGCAGATTGACCTGTGGTCCTAAGTCTAATTATAATTCTAAGTCTAAGTCTAATTGTAAAACTAATTATAAGTCTAATTACAAGACTAATTATTATTCTAATTATATGTAAACAAATACAAAGATGACAAGAAATAGATTCAATCAAGCTAAACATAAATCAACATCAACATCAACAAACAACTTAACACTAAGTAAGGCTCGTGGGTTATTCCTAGAAGATAATGATGATATTGATATGAAGGATACCTATAAAATTACAAATGTTCATCCTCCTAGAGATGAAAAAGATGTTGTTAATAAAGAGTATTTTGACAATAACTTATTGTCCTCTTCTAATAAAATAGACATTTTAAGTAGAAACATAACTGAACTAAGAAAGGGTGATTTTGATAAAGTTACAACTAAAACATTACAACTAAATGAAACACAAGTTAATGAAGAACTAATTAATGAGTTTATTGAATCAACAAATGAAGTCAGAAATACTGTTAAGTTTTGTAATAAAGTTGCTGCAGATACTATCTCTAAATATAACCAATTAAAGCAAGAATTTGATAATAATAAGTTTAATCAGAATATAACTAACATATACTTAGATGAAATGTTTACTAACGGTCTGAGAGAAAAAAAAAGAATACAATAAATCTCTTAGAGGTGTTATAGTACAATATATAATTGCTATACTTTTACAAAGTAAGTTACTTGATAATAAAGAGAAAGACAGACTTGAGATGCATTATAGTTTTAATCAAGAAGATATAATGAAAGAAATAGAAAGAATTTTTACTAATGAAAATAAGCAAAGCAATGACCAATCCAACAGAAACGAGTGAGAGATTACTATATCCAGATTTGTCATCAGTATCAGAAAGATTGATAAACGAAAATATTCAAGAGAGATTGATAAACGAAAAGAAACGAAGAGATTCTAGAAATTATTATGAAACTGAAACTAATAACTATAATAAGAAGTTAAGTAGATATAAGAGTTATATTAACATAGCTGAGATAACAGAAATAGTATTATCATCAATAGCAACAACTGCAACAACAACATCAGTTTCAATAACAGGTATAGGATTAGCTTATTCTATACCAACAGCTTTTGCTACAGCAACTGTTTGTGGTTCATTATCAAAAACAATTAATACTAAAATTAGAAATAAAATTATAAAGTATTCACAAATGTATATTTTAAGTAAACAGTTTAGTGATAAATTTAATAAACTATATACTAAATCAATGAATGATAATAAAATATATAATGATGAGTATAATGAATTTGTTAAGTTGAATCAGGATTATAAGAAGAATAAGAAAAACAAGCTGAGTATTTTTTTAGATTAAAGATATTAGTGCTTAGTAATAACAATGTTTTTAGTAATAATAATATTAGTACTAATATTTATCGATAAATATATAATCATAATCTTAGTTATAATCATAATCAATAACATAATATAATCATATTATAATCATAATCACAATCATAATCATAAACATAATATAATCATAATTACAATCAAATAATTATCTTTTCTTTGTACCTGAGTATAACCCTCTTCCTTTTTGTACTACTTTTATACCTTCACCAGTAGTTGCAAATTTAATTAAATCAGGTGTGGCTGATAAAGCAGCTCTAGGGTTTCTAGATGCAGCTGCACTTCCTATTTTACTTGCTATTTCTAATGCTCTTACTGGATTATTAGCTACTTTCCAAAGTTAACTGTAGCCCTACCAACACTTTTAAAGAAATCTTTAAGTCCTTCTGCTTCTATTGTTGCATCAGATACTGTCATTGATTTATTCCTTCTACATAAAACACAATTACCTATTAACATCTTAGTTCCTTTTGAAGTAATAGCTCATCTTATACTAACAGTACCACTATAATGTCTACCTCCAACACAATATGAATTAGTTTTGAACTTATTTAAAAGACTCATTTCTATATATAAAAAATAATGGAAGTTAAAAAGTATAATCCATTTGTTGTTATTAAGCCTAAGCCTAAGGGTTCCACCCGCGAGCGAAGCTCGAAGACTGAGCCTAAGCCTAAGGTTAAGCCCAAGCCCAAGGTTAAGCTTGAAGCTGGAGGCTTGGCTCTAGAGGATAAAAAGAAATTAGACATTATTTATGCTAAAGGTTTCGTTAATACTAATAAGAAATAGTTTGGTATTAACAAGAGTAACAATTAGAGCTGACTAGCTATAAATATAAGTATAAGTATATGGTTATGTATAAGTATAAGTATATAATTATAACAATAACTATATTATACTATAATTATAAAATATCGCTGGAGTTATATCTAAAATTATAATTATTGCTAGAGTTATATCTAAAAACATAATTATCGCTAGAGTTATATCTATGACTTAAATTATATCTATTACTTAAATTATATCTATGACTTAAATTATATCTATGATTTTATATCAACCATCTTATTACCATCACTATTCACACTAATAACCTTTCTAGTTAATACTAATGCATGACATATAACATCTGCAACTGCAGCACTAAATTTAAAATTAAGTTGTATTGGTTGTGGACCTATATGATCACTTTGATATCTAGTATCAAATACATATATTCTATAACTACTCTTGAATATTCTATGATTTATATATGGATTTATATTATGTGGTAGCCCATTATAATCTTTATTAAAGCTAAAAATCTCTTTAAGAGCCTCATTATAATTATTGGTTCCATAATTAATATTCATTCTATCCTCGGGATAAAACTCACTACCAATCTTACAATAACATTCAGTAACATTCATTACATCAAATGTACTTGCATTATGAGTTTGTTCATTAACAATATTATTTTCAAAACCAACTATTATATATTGCGGTCTTTCCATACCACTTTTCATACCTAGATCAAACAAGAAGTTAGTAGCATTGCGTACATTCTTATAAAATGTCTTTCTTTCATAATAACTAAAGTCTACATTATTCTTTTTATTTAATCCTTTCTGCACAATAATTCTTTTATCATTACTGGGATCAATACTAGGTACACACCATGATATATCTCTAATTTCTATATTACCATCATTGGCAACTGCACCAGGATTAGCATTAACTCTATATAGAGCTCTATCATTATTATTCCTTTTTAATATTAGTTTAAACCCTAAACCATATATAATCTTTTCTAAATCATTTACGAAACCAAATAGATCACTCATCTTAATCATCATATACATATGTCCTCGTTGTCCAGCAATATGGTCACCTTTAAATTGACTATCTCTATTGCCCTGATTTCTAACAAAACCACTCTCATATTCATCACCAGTACTAGTTAATAACTTATACACCAATAGATTAGGATGACAATGATCTATACATTCAATAGTCCTACCACCACTAGTTTCAAGCTTAATTGAACTAAACAATGCCATCATACCATAATTAACTAATCTGATATTAGCATCATTAGCAAATACACCACCAGCGTCATCTGATACAATAAACTCTATCTCTAGATATGAATCATGTATATTTAAGTGATTCTCTTCTCTATTGAGTATGATATTAATATTGGTATTAACGGTATTCATTGTTGCTAGATTATTAGGTTTTTATTTTATAATCTTACTTTTATGTATATCATTATTATAACCATAAGTTGTATCCAAATTAAAATCCATTTTTATTAGATAAAAAATGACAGACAACTTGATTTTATATGAACTACAAAATATACACGAAGCTTTAACTAAAACTAAAGAAGAGTTTACACTTAACTTTAGAATGATAAAACCAACAGAAAAGTTTAACTTTAGTGAACCTATACTTAATACAACAAAATTAGGTTTAATTAGATTATCTGTTTATAATTCGGTATTTAATGTGAATAGGAGAAATAATCAATTTTTATATGCTAGTACTGTTATAGAAGATGATGAAGCCTTACCTCGGGCTCTTAGCTCTGACCCTAACCTTAACCCTATCTCTACCTCAAGCCCAAACATTACATCTATACTTAATCATAATTATAAAGGAATCCCGTTGCCATATTCAACTATTACACCGTGAGCATATGAGTTAACTGACATAGCAGAATTGATAAAAAAAGAAACTGCTGGTAATGTTATAATAGAACCTGATAAGAATACGATGAAATGTTTAATGGAAATAAAACAAGGAGCACTCAGCTTTGATATAGAAAACTCACTAGCCTCATTACTAGGATTTAGAAAAATAATTTATAAAAAAGGTAGATATAAATCTCAGAAAATTATTGATATTTTGGGTTTTACTACTATTAACATTCATTGTTATGTGATATCTGGAGCTAAAGATAATGGTAAAGATACAGACATACTATATACTTTTAATCTAACTGAACCACCAAGTTACTTGATAAATATTATACCAACTAATATCTTATATCAAAAAGTAACTAAAGATAGAATAGAATATATTGAATTTCATATTAAAGATGAGCATGGAAGACCTATAGACTTTAATGGTGATGTATTAGGTTTTACTTTGCATTTGATTTAGACTTATACTTGTACTTAGACTTAGACTTGGGTTTAGACTTTACTTACACTTATACTTAGACTTAGACTTATACCCATACCTATACTTAATTATAAAACTCTCCGATCCCAATTGATTATAAAACTCTCCGATCCCAAGTAATTCTTAGTTTACCATTAATATTTTTATTTTTAGTTATATCAATGACAATTCAATTATAAGGCTCTTTCCATACCTTATTACATATATTAGCAAAATCATTATAACTAAGTTCAACATTATTAAAGAAATCTTGATATATAGATATGAGGACTTTACCTACCTGTTCAAATAAAATAAATAGATTACAGTTCTCTCTAACACTCTGCATATCCAGAGAGAACAGGTTTTGATTAAGATATATCATATTACAGTTATTATGTCTACCTCTGCAAAAGTTTTCATTAATAACTGGTTCTTTGGCTCTAACATCATCAAATATCACTAGTTTCTTTAAGTCTTTGGGTAGTTTATCAGGAGATGGTAAATCTTTTATATCTTTAATAAATTCAACATCTGCTTTTGGGTTTATTCTTTCTATACCATGGCACTGATCACCAGTAGGTCCAATGATGTATAGCTTATCAAAGTATATACTAGCTAGAATTAGTTTTTTCAATGAGAATGTCTTACCACACTCATTAGGACCAGATATTATACATCTAAAGTTATCTGGGAATGCGGCTTCAGTAATTATATCATCATCATTTAACCATGAATATAGATCATCATTTATGTTTACAGATATCGGTGAAACTGCTTCACGGATATTATTAGTAGGACTATCACTAATGCTATTACTATTGCTATTCCTATTAGATTTACTCCTATGATATTTTTCATCAAATAGATATATAAATTTATCATTATCATTATCATTATCATTATCATTATCATTATCATTATCATTATCATTATCATTATCATTATCATTATCATTATCATTATCATTATCATTTTCATTATCATTATCATTATCATTATCATTATCATTATCATTATCATTATCATTATCATTATCATTATCATTATCATTATCATTATCAATGACATTATCCTTATCATTAACATTATTAGCAAAGCTACTTCGTAGATCATTAACTTTATCCTTACCTTTATCACCACCTCTACTACAACTTAAACAAGAACACTCATTATATATTCCTGGATATTTACATTGATTAACTAGAATATTCAAAGCACTTTCAATTCTAAATCCTCTATCAATAAGATAGATCATATATAAACAATAAGCCCCACAATTAGATTCATCCTATTATTTTATTCTCTCATTAGAGCCTAGATCAACATATTGTTCTAAAAACAAAGGTGGAGTTTCTACACCAAAACTATCAAAGTAATATGTTGGACCACCTTCTCTTCTTATAACTAAAACCCAATGTGTACTTTCAGTTGGATGTAGATTTACAATAATGTTGAAGTTAGGATCCCTGATACTATCTGGAGTTTGATCTCTCATTACAATCTAAATTGGTGTTAGACTTATATCTTTACCTATATCTTTTATTCTGATATCACTCATAGCATTATTATCAATATTAAATTTATTATTGAATTCCTCAAAAGTTAGGATGAGCATTTTTGTATAATAAATTGATTAAATCTAAGTCTAATTATAAGTCTAAATCTAAATCAAATCTATATTTATTATATAAAAATGGAAACAGGTAGTGCAGTTTTTATTTTTATTGTTATAATTGGAATTTGTTATATAATATATGATTCAAGACCAAGTAAATATACAAAACTAGAAGAAAGCTTTGGTGGATTTATGAATAGGAGTCTAGTTAGATTTGAATATGAAAAGTCACCACTACATACTATTGTTTATGGTGGAACTGGAACGGGTAAAGCATACTTTATTAGACAATACTTAAAGTTATACTTAGACCATGATCAAGTTCAAGATCAAGTTCAAGACCAAGTTCAACATCAAGTTCAAGATCAAGATCAAGTTCAAGATCAAGATCAAGTTCAAGATCAAGTTCAAGATCAAGTTCAAGATCAAGTTCAAGATCAAGTTCAAGATCAAGTTCAACATCAAGTTCAAGATCAAGATCAAGTTCAAGATCAAGACCAAAGGTCCATAGTTATAGTTTGTAAAGATGACAGACTGGATAGATCCTGAGTCTAATAAGTTTTATACTGGGTTTAATAAATGTGATATAAATATGATCACAAAAAATAAGCATAAATTTCAAAATTGTGTAATAGTACTTGATGATATGGGTGATAGGTTAAATAAGGATAGGTTTTTTTTTACTGAAGGTAGACATTATAATATTCAAATGATTGTAATGTGTCATAAACCAGCTCAAATAATTAATACAGCAAGAATGAGTTGTGATACTATTTATATAACAATTTATAATGCACCTGACCTATTTAAAAACTTTAATGAGATATATAAATGTGAACATGACTTCAATAAAATAATTAGTGAATTAAATAGTAACTATTATAATTGTACAGATGGAATGTCAGATGAACTTCGTCATGGTATAATTAAGTATAAAAAAAGGAAAATAATTTTATTATTATTAGTAGTAATAGAACAATGATATATGATTCAAGAGTTGGTTTCCTTGATTTAAAAGCTCTTAGTTTAAAAAATGATTTAGAAAGAGAAGATATAAATAAACTCATAGCATATATGAAAACACTAATGATTAATGCAACAGATAGAAATGTTATTAATCATGATAATTATCAGTTTTATTTTAATAAACTTCTTACTTTAAATAATATTAAAATTCAGAATGATGTTTTAACAAAAGAGATGATTAAAGGAAAGGGTATGAAAATTTTATCAAATATTGGTGGAACTATAGGCACAGGTTTATTTAGTTTTAATTGTTTTTATCCTGATTCAATATCAAGAAATGCTGGAACTGTAGCAATGGGAGCAAGCACAATGTTGAGTAGAGTAAATACATTAGTTAATGTTGGATATGGAGAAGAGTTGGAAGGTGAAACACGGACAAAGTCCGATTCCTCGATCTGCGAAGCAGGTTCCATGATCCAAGAGGAATATATAGATCGGGGAAGCAGTTATAGTGATCAGGGAAGCAGTTATACTGATCAGTGTAACTGTGACTTCGTCAATGAAGAGATGGGAATTTTGAATAAAAGAGGAGGAAGTTTTTTAAACAAACTATATATAAATAATGAAGAATTTAGAGAAGAGATTATAAATTTAGTTAAAGATAAAAAAGAATTAGACCTTGATTTGATCTTAGATAAGAGATGTAAAACCAATACACTCAATACTTTAGGAAATGAATACTTAGCAGAGTGTATCACATCTAAAGATAATACTAATGATTTAATTGAAATCATGGCTAAATATTATCCACAAAGTTTGTACACCGATTCTACAGCATAGCTAATATTATCTGCGATTTTGCAAGACAACTCCATTGAGCAGTTTGGTAAACCACGAACAAAGTTCGTTCACTGATAATTTTATCTATTAAAAATGCTTTTACAATGTTTAAATTGTAACTATAAATGTGGAAACATTGCTGTTTTAAGATATCATTATGAATCATTTCATAAAGATAAAACAGATAAATGTATGTGTGGTAATATAATATTAAGTGGTATTTGTGCTAATGATTTTTCCACATGGGGTTGTTCTTTAAAAAATGAATCTAGTTCTAGTTCTAATTCTAGTTCTAACCCTAGTTCTAATTCTAATTCTAATTCTAGTTCTAACCCTAGTTCTAGTTCTAACCCTATTTCTAACTCTAGTTCTAACCCTAGTTCTAGTTCTCGTTCTAGGTCTGGTTCTGGTTCTAACCCCAGTTCTAGCTCTAGTTCTGGTTCTGGTTCTATCTGTGATTATAACTCTAACTCAGATCCTAGCCCAACCCTAACCCTAATCTTATCCCTAACCCTAACCCTAACCTTATCCCTAACCCTAACCTTAACCCCAGCTCAGAAGTATTAACTAGATGTTGTAATAAGTGTAATTATATAAAACCACTAAATAATTTTGATGAGGGTAAATATACATGTAGAAGTTGTACTTCAGCTAAAATTAATTGTCCATATTGTACTTCTGTTGTGAGATATGATGGGATACGGGCTCGTGTAAAGAAACAACATCCAGATATAGAATTTACTAGAGGATTTAGTAGAAATATAACTGATCGGTGTAACCGCTTCGCGGATAAAACAATTAATCCTAGTTGGCAACGTCCTAGAGCTGTAAGTCCTTTAGTTATTAACCAAACAGAGGATCTGCGAAGCAGTTTCACTGATAGCGGTTCATGTAAATACTATAATTTTGTATCATTTCTTATTAATAATGGAATAAATATAGAAAAAATAAAAGAAAATACAAATTTATTGAAAAGTATAGATAATTTGAAATAAAAAGTATAAAAAACAAAAAATATCAAAAAAGAGGGATTCACTCTAAGTGCGAAAAAGAGCGATCTAATCTATTGGGGATCACTCCGAATAAGAGTGAATCACTCTTAAAGAGTGAAATGTAAATTTTGCTTTGATTTTTTGATTTTTTGTTTTTATTTTTGATTTTAATTGATTTTTTAATTGAATTTAGAGCTAATATATAGTAGTGGATAAAACAAGGGATTCAACAAACAGTGAATTTTGGCCCGATTCGACATGCGCGATTAGCGTTAGGAGAAAGGGACAAATTTTACTGGTGGTTGGAATCCTTGTTTTATCCACTACTTAGCAGTGACTCACCCCTATGGTAACTGCAGGATAGCATTACTGTTGGTTTAGAAGACTCATCATTACTGTGAATATGAACCGGAAGATTTGATGGCGATAAACATCAATCGCACTAAAAACTCTGGGAAAAAATAATTCATCCACAGACAGTGAAGTGCAGACAGTGTCTAATAGGAAAATATCATCCCTACGCGAGCTTCAAAATTCAAGACTCATCTCAATATTGTATAAATATTCGAACATAAGGGTGATTCTATTTGGTCCCCTTTAAATTGGAAAAATTGAAAAATTGGAAACAATAGACCAGTACAACAAAGAGAAGAACAGAATAGAGGATTATCTCAAGTTCTGGTACATGAATTGTAGAAGCCTAAATAATAAATACGAAAAGTTATCAAATTTTTTGACAACTTTCGACCAGCTGTCTTTCCTAGTTGTTACCGAAACATGGATAAAAGAGAAAAATACTATTCTAGATTCTTTTCTATGCAGTAGTCATCAATTTGTTCACCAGCCGAGATCATCATTAAGTGAATTTGAAAGAGGGGAGGTGTAGGCACATAGATACCCAAGCAGTGTTCAATCAAAACAAGAAATAATTGAACACCATCAACCGGAATTTTTTTTTAATCCTTATGGATAGAAAAAAATGAGCCTCTGAAAGAAGAACTGCGCATAAATTTGGTGTATTGTTCAAACATAAACCTTTCAAAATCCTTCCTCGATGAAATGACATCAGCAAGCTCAAATGTTTACTCTAGCACTGACAATGTTGTTTGGATATTACAGCACAAACATACTTAAAGAAACTGGGATTTTTTTTACTAAACAACGTCATTACAGATAACTGAATTGAGTACGTTAACACAAAAAAGCAACATGGACATGGAAAAATGGAGAAATATTTTCTTTAATCGACTTCTGCTTTATTTTTGAAAACCAAATCTTTGAAACAGATATAATAGAGTCAATCCTTCAAAATGATCATTTCACTATTCTATATCAATCTTTATTGAAATTAGAAAGTAAGCAGCAAAAGACGGACAATTTATTGCCAGATTAAAAAATATACAGAGGAATTAAGTTCAACCGTGATATTGCTTTGCAAGACTGGTCAGTAAAAAACAAAAGCATTGGAGCAAATGAAATTTTTTCATAAATTTATTAAAATTTTTCAAAATGTGTTAAATAGCCACGCACTAAAAATATAGAAGTTAAGACAAAAAATGAGAACAAAAAATGGCTATCAAAAGACCTGCGTAGTCTCATCAATGAAAAGTACCGTGTTTTCAATGAATGTTAAAAAGATCCTAATCAAGAGCTCTTTAACAGTTACAAAGTACTGAGAAATAATGTTAATATAAAATTACGTAAAGCATGTGACGATTACACGAAACAATATTTCGAGAATCTCCCAACTTCAAAAGAACAATGGAAATTTTGAATAAAAAAATTAACTCAAGTAAACAGACAGAAAAAATTGCAAAGCTGAAAGAAGGTCATAACGTAATATCAGATGGAAAAAGCATTACTAACTGTTTGAAAAATGATTTTGCCCGTCATTGAGTCTACAAGGGCAAAATAATTGCTCCTAAGTTGACTTCCTTCAATTTTAATGAAAATTAATTCAATTTCATGCCGAACTTCCTGCAGAACTTCAAATAGCAAAAACTACATTACAAAGATTTTTCGATATTTTCCAACAAACAAACATACAAGACCAAAACAATTCTGAATAATCGGAGACAATGAAATTAAAATAAATAATCGTACATATGATTTTTTCCTCACAAGAAAATGTAAATCAAAATGGAGTCAAATTTCAGTTATAACAAACTTCGTTCGGAACTGGAGTAAATTTCCTAGAGCTCTAAGAAAGGAAATATCAAGGAATAAATTTTAAGAAGAATTAAAGAAAGAGACGCAAAAAAGACACAAACGAGTTCCAATGCACAAAAGTGGAAGGCTTTAAAAGTTTTTTTTATAAAATAATTCGCGAAAACTAGAAACAGAATTTTAGTTTTGTTAATATTATATTTAGGTAATCAAAGGGAAGGTGCTGCATGTTGGATTATTAACATTACAACATGTAACTTTAACCATGGGGTTATTCGAAGTTACACGTTTGAGATTTAAAATACAAAATGTCGGAGACAACGCTTACGGATTTGTAAAACTTAGTTTTTACCTTTAGTAAGTAGTAGTCACATAAAATCTACTTTCATTTTGGCTGGACTCTTTGATATGTAGCTTTGTATATATGCTTTAAAATTTTGTTTAATTCACATTTTCAGCAGAGTTCACGTGCATGGTGGTTGTGAATTGAGAAAATTAGGCACACAAAAAACCAGAAGAGAACTATACAAAGTTCTCGACAAACTACCAAAACAAGAATCAGCCTGGTCCATTCGGTACCATCCTGGGCATTGAAAGATTGTAAATTGTTGATTGGAACCCATTTACAGTTTGCTATTAACGAGTGTCTAGAACGGAAACACATTGCTTGATATTTTGAAAGAAGCCTAAGCCACTCCCATCTATATGAAAGGCGACAGGCATAACCCTGAAAACTATCGAATAACTTTGGTCACTCCACCCTTTTTAAAACGTTTTGAAAGAATTATCTTGGAGCAAATGCCGGAACCTTTAGATATGAACAAAGTAATTCACAAAAATCAATTTGGTTTCCGAAAACAAAAGTCGTGTCTTAATACAATAATTGCCGTGTCAGAGAAAATTAATCATTATGTTGAAGAAAAAAAATATGGCCTGAACAATCTTTTTGGATTTAGCGAAAGGGTTTAACTCAATGTCTCTGGACATTTGATTTCAAAAAAAATCGAAAAATGTGGTTTCAGAGAAAACGCAAGATTTTAATTGAAATCGTTTCTAATTAACAGCAAACAGTGTGTTAGAAAAGGAATAGTTGAATCCAACTGAACAATCTTAAATCACGGCGTTCCACAAGGTACTGGACTATGACCAATAGTTTTCATACTTTTTGTAAGTGACTTCGGTGAGAAATAGGGAAAATTTTGAATGTTTTACAATTTGCAGATGACACCGCAATTTTGTGCCATGATAAAAATGAACAGTGTTTATTAGCAAAAGTTAAAAAACTTTTGATGGAAACTGAACAATATATTAAACAAAATAAGTTAACTCTAACTGAAGGGAAAACAGAAATAATGATTTTCAAAAACAAAAAGTCACCAACTTTCAATTGCGTTGAAAATAAAAGTCATTAATTGAAACCAACAGATCAATGGAGATACTTAGGTGTTATTCCCGACAAAGAGTTGACATACCAAAAATAACTTAATAAGGAGATCAGTCAAATGGCTTTAGCTATCAAATCAATCTGTTGGTACGCAATCAAATATCTTTAAAGGCTCGGATAAATCTCTTTAGATTGCTTGTTTTGTCGCATTGAGAATTCAGTGCAATAATTTTCCAAAAATTGCCATCCTTCTCAATTTATATTATAAACAAATAAAGTGGATGGGGCATAAAAGTCTGCATTTTTGGAACCAAATTGGACACTGCTCATAAACTACTTCTTGAAATTAAAATTCTTTCTGCAGAACTTCAAATAGGAAAAACTTCATTACAAGGATTTTTCGATATTGTCCAACAAACAAATAAACAAGAACAAAAAAATTCAGAATAATTGGAGAAATTGAAATTAAAGTAAATAATCGCACATATAATTTTTCTCCCACAAGAAAACGTAAATCAAAATGGAGTCAGATCTAGGTTATAGGAAACTTCGTTCGGAACTGAAGTAAATTTCCTAGAGCTCTAAGAAAGGAAAAATCAAGGAAAAAATTTTAAAAATAATTAAAGAAAGAGACGCAAAAAAGACACGAACGAGTTCCAATGCACAAAAAAATGGAAGACTTTAAAAGTTTTTTATAAAATAATTCGCGAAAACTAGAAACAGAATTTCAGTTTTGTTAATATTATATTTAGTTAATCAAAGGGAAGGTGGTGCATGTTGGATTAATAATATTACAACATGTAACTTTAACCTTGGGCTTATTCGAAGTTTTACGTTTGAGATTTAAAATACAAAATGTCGGAGACAACGCCTACGGATTTGTAAAATTTAGTTTTTACCCTTAGTAGGTTGTAGTCACATAAAAACAACTTTCATTTTGGCTGGACTCTTTGATATGTAGCTTCGTATATATGCTTAAAAATTTTCTTTAATTCACAATTTCAGCAGAGTTCATGTGCATGGCAGTTGTAAATTGAAAAAATTAAACACACAAAAAACCAGAAGAGAACTATACAAAGTTATCGAAAAGGCATTGACAGATTGTCGAAAGTTGTCGATTGGAACCCATTTACAGTTTGCTATTAACGAGTGTCTGAAACGGAAACACGTTGCTTGATATTTTGAAAGAAGCCTATGCCACTCCATCTATAGGAAAGGCGACAGGCATAACCCTAAAAACTATCGAAAAATTTTGGTCACTCCACCATTTTGAAAACCTTTTGAAAGAATTATCTTGGAGCAAATGCCGGAACTTTTAGATATGAACAAAATAATTAACAAAAATCAATTTGGTTTCCGAAAACAAAAGTCGTGTCTTAATACAATAATTGCCCTGACAGAGAATTATTCATTAAGTTGAAGACAAAGATATAGTCTGAACGTCTGAACAATCTTTATGGATTTAGCGAAAGCGTTTAACTCAATATCTCTGGACAATTTCTTTCAAAAAAATTCGAAAAATGTGCTTTTGGAGACAACGCAAGATTTTTATTGAAATCGTTTCTAATTAACAGGAAACAGGGTGTCAGAAAAAGAATAGTTGAATTCATATGAACAATTTTAAATCACGGCATTCCACAAGATACTGTACTAGGACCAATAGTTTTCATTTTTTTGTAAAGGATTTCGGTGGGAAATGGGTAAAATTTTGAATTTTTAAAAATTGCGGATGACACAGCAATTTTCTGCTATGAAAGAAATGAGCAGTGTTTAGAAGTAAAAGCTAAAAAATTATTGATAGAAACTGAACAAAATATGAAAAGAAAGAAGTTAAATTTAAATGAAGGGAAAACAGAAAAAATGGTTTCCAAAAATGAAAAGTCACCACTTTCAATTGCGTTGAAAATAAAAGTCATTCATTGAAACCAACAGATGAATGGCGATACCTAGGTGTTATTCTTGACAAAGAGTTGACATACCAAAAATAACTTAATAATGGGAACAGACAAATGGCTTTAGCTATCAAATCAATCTTTTGGTTCGCAATCAAATACCTTTAAAGGCTCGGATAAATCTCCTTAGGTTGCTTGTTTTGTCGCATTGAGAATTCAGTGCAATAAATTTCCAAAAATTGCCATCCTACTCAATTGACATTATAAACAAATAATGTAGAATGGGGCATAAAAGTCTGCTTTTTTCGAACCAAATTTGACAGTGCTCATAAACTACTTCTTGAAAATAAAATTCTTCCCTCAGAACTTCAAATAGCAAAAACTTCAGTACAAAGATTTTTCGATATTGTCCAACAAACAAACATACAAGACCAAAACAATTCTGAATATTCGGAGACAATTAAATTAAAGTAAATAATCGTACATGTGATTTTTCCCTCACAAGAAAATGTAAATCAAAATGGAGTCAAATTTCAGTTATAAGAACCTTCGTTCGGAACTGGAGTAAATTTCCTAGAGCTCTAAGAAAGGAAATATCAAGGAAAAAATTTTAAGAAGAATTAAAGAAAGAGACGCAAAAAAGACACAAACGAGTTCCAATGCACAAAAGTGGAAGAATTTAAAAGTTTTTTTTAATAAAATAATTCGCAAAAACTAGAAACAGAATTTTAGTTTTGTTAATATTATATTTATTTAACCAATGGGAAGATGCTGCATGTTGGATTAATAACATTACAACATGTAACTTTAACCTTGGGGTTATTCGAAGTTACACGTTTGAGATTTAAAATACAAAATGTCGGAGACAACGCCTACGGATTTGTAAAACTTAGTTTTTACCTTTAGTAAGTAGTAGTCACATAAAATCTACTTTCATTTTGGCTGGACTCTTTGATATGTAGCTTTGTGTATATTCTTTAAAATTTTGGTTAATTCACAATTTCAGCAGAGTTCACGTGCATGGCGGTTGTGAATTGAGAAAATTAGGCACACAAAAAACCAGAAGAGAACTATACAAAGTTCTCGACAAACTACCAAAACGAGAATCAGCCTGGTCCATTCGGTACCATCCTGGGCATTGAAAGATTGTAAGTTGTCGATTGGAACCCATTTACAGTTTGCTATTAACGAGTGTCTGAAACGGAAACACATTGCTTGATATTTTGAAAGAAGCCTAAGGCACTCCCATCTATAGGAAAGGCGACAGGTATAACCCTGAAAACTATCGAATAACTTTGGTCACTCCACCATTTTGAAAACGTTTTGAAAGAATTATCTTGGAGCAAATGCCGGAACCTTTAGATATGAACAAAGTAATTAACAAAAATCAATTTGGTTTCCGAAAACAAAAGTCGTGTCTTAATACAATAATTGCCGTGTCAGAGAAAACTAATCATTATGTTGAAGAAAAAAAATATAGCCTGAACAATCTTTTTGGATTTAGCGAAAGGGTTTAACTCAATGTCTCTGGACATTTGATTTCAAAAAAAAATCGAAAAATATGGTTTTGGAGAAAACGCAAGATTTTAATTGAAATCGTTTCTAATTAACAGGAAACAGTGTGGTAGAAAAGAAATAGTTGAATCCAACTGAAAAATCCTAAATCACGGCGTTCCACAAGGTACTGGACTAGGACCAATAGTTTTCATACTTTTTGTAAAGGATTTCGGTGAGAAGTAGGGAAAATTTTGAATGTTTTACAATTTGCAGATGACACAGCAATTTTGTGCCATGATAAAAATGATCAGTGTTTATTAGCAAAAGTTAAAAACTTTTGATGGAAACTGAACAATAAATTAAACAAAATAAGTTAACTCTAACTGAAGGGAAAACAGAAATAATGATTTTCAAAAATAAAAAGTCACCAACTTTCAATTGCGTTGAAAATAAAAGTCATTCATTGAAACCAACAGATGAATGGAGATACTTTGGTGTTATTCCCGACAAAGAGTTGACATACCAAAAATTACTTAATAAGGAGATCAGTCAAATGGCTTTAGCTATCAAATCAATCTGTTGGTACGCAATCAAATATCTTTAAAGGCTCGGATAAATATCTTTAGATTGCTTGTTTTGTCGCATTGAGAATTCAGTGCAATAATTTATCAAAAATTGTCATCCTACTTAATTGACAGTAAAAACAAATAAAAAAGATGGGCATAAAAGTTTGTTTTTTTTTCGAACCAAATAAGACAGTGCTCGTAAACTACTTCTTGAAAATAAAATACTTCCTATAGAACTTCAAATAACAAAAACTTCATTACAAAGATTTTTCGATATTGTCCAACAAATAAACATACAACATCAAAAAAACTCAGAATAATCGGAGACGTTGAAATTAAAATAAATAATCGTACATGATTTTTCTCTCACAAAAAAATGTAAATCAAAAAAGATTCAAAATTCAGTTAAAAGAAACTTCGTTTGGAAATGGAATAAAATTTCTAGAGCTCTAAGAAAGGAAAAATCAAGGTAAAATTTTTTAAAAAACTAAAGAAAAAGACGCAAAAAAGACACGAACGAGTTCCAATGGACAAAAAATTGAAGGCTTTGAAAGTCTATTTTTATAAAAATAATTCACAAAAACTAGAAACCGAACCTTAGCTACACATAAAATCTACTTACCTTTTTAGCTGGAGTCTTTGAGATGTAGTTTTGTATATATATGCTTAAAAATTTTGTTTAAATCACAAATTCAGCACAATTTACGTGCATGGCAATTTTGAATTGAAAAAAATTAGGCAGACAAAAAAACCGGAAGAGAACTGTACAAAGTTATCGACAAGCTACCAAAACAAGAATCAGCTGAACCAGGGTGTATACCATCTTGGGCATTGAAAGATTGTAAGTTGTCGATTGGAACCCACTTACAGTTTGCTATTAACGAGTGTCTGAAACGGAAACACATTGCTTGATATTTTGAAAGAAGCCTAAGCCACTCCCATCTATAGGAAAGGCGACAGGCATAACCCTGAAAACTATCGAATAACTTTGGTCCCTCCACCATTTTGAAAACGTTTTGAAAGAATTATCTTGGAGCAAATGCCGGAACCTTTAGATATGAACAAAGTAATTAACAAAAATCAATTTGGTTTCCGAAAACAAAAGTCGTGTCTTAATACAATAATTGCCGTGTCAGAGAAAATTAATTATTATGTTGAAGAAAAAAAATATAGCCTGAACAATCTTTTTGGATTTAGCGAAAGGGTTTAACTCAATGTCTCTGGACATTTGATTTAAAAAAAATCGAAAAAGGTGGTTTTGGAGAAAACGCAAGATTTTAATTGAAATCGTTTCTAATTAACAGGAAACAGTGTGTTAGAAAAGGAATAGTTGAATCCAACTGAACAATCTTAAATCACGGCGTTCCACAAGTTACAGGACTAGGACCAATAGTTTTCATACTTTTTGTAAAGGACTTCGGTGAGAAATGGGGAAAATTTTGAATGTTTTACAATTTGCAGATGACACAGCAATTTTGTGCCATGATAAAAATGAACAGTGTTTATTAGCAAAAGTTAAAAAACTTTTGATGGAAACTGAACAATATATTAAACAAAATAAGTTAACTCTAACTGAAGGGAAAACAGAAATAATGATTTTCAAAAATTAAAAGTCACCAACTTTCAATTGCGTTGAAAATAAAAGTCATTCATTGAAACCAACAGATGAATGGAGATACTTAGGTGTTATTCCCGACAAAGAGTTGACATACCAAAAATAACTTAATAAGGAGATCAGTCAAATTGCTTTAGCTATCAAATCAATCTGTTGGTACGCAATCAAATATCTTTAAAGGCTCGGATAAATCTCTTTAGATTGCTTGTTTTGTCGCATTGAGAATTCAGTGCAATAATTTACCAAAAATTGCCATCCTACTTAATTGACAGTAAAAACAAATAAAAAAGATTGGCATAAAAGTTTGTTTTTTTTTCGAACCAAATAAGACAGTGCTCGTAAACTTCTTCTTGAAAATAAAATACTTCCTATAGAACTTCAAATAACAAAAACTTCATTACAAAGATTTTTCGATATTGTCCAACAAATAAACATACAACACCAAAAAAATTCAGAATAATCGGAGACGTTGAAATTAAAATAAATAATCGTACATGATTTTTCTCTCACAAAAAAAATGTAAATCAAAAAAGATTCAAAATTCAGTTAAAAGAAACTTCGTTTGGAAATGGAATAAAATTTCTAGAGCTCTAAGAAAGGAAAAATCAAGGTAAAATTTTTTAAAAAACTAAAAAAAAAGACGCAAAAAAGACACGAACGAGTTCTAATGGATAAAAAATTGAAGGCTTTGAAAGTCTATTTTTATAAAAATAATTCACAAAAACTAGAAACCGAACCTTAGCTACACATAAAATCTACTTACCTTTTTAGCTGGAGTCTTTGAGATGTAGTTTTGTATATATATGCTTAAAAATTTTGTTTAAATCACAAATTCAGCACAATTCACGTGCATGGCAATTTTGAATTGAAAAAAATTAGGCAGACAGAAAAACCGGAAGAGAACTGTACAAAGTTATCGACAAGCTACCAAAACAAGAATCAGCTGAACCAGGGTGTATACCATCTTGGGCATTGAAAGATTGTAAGTTGTCGATTGGAACCCACTTACAGTTTGCTATTAACGAGTGTCTGAAACGGAAACACCTTGCTTGATATTTTGAAAGAAGCCTAAGCCACTCCCATCTATAGGAAAGGCGACAGGCATAACCCTGAAAACTATCGAATAACTTTGGTCACTCCACCATTTTGAAAACGTTTTGAAAGAATTATCTTGGAGCAAATGCTGGAACCTTTAGATATGAACAAAGTAATTAACAAAAATCAATTTGGTTTCGGAAAACAAAAGTCGTGTCTTAATACAATAATTGCCGTGTCAGAGAAAATTAATTATTATGTTGAAGAAAAAAAATATAGCCTGAACAATCTTTTTGGATTTAGCGAAAGGGTTTAACTCAATGTCTCTGGACATTTGATTTAAAAAAAATCGAAAAATGTGGTTTTGGAGAAAAGGCAAGATTTTAATTGAAATCGTTTCTAATTAACAGGAAACAGTGTGTTAGAAAAGGAATAGTTGAATCCAACTGAACAATCTGAAATCACGGCGTTCCACAAGTTACTGGACTAGGACCAATAGTTTTCATACTTTTTGTAAAGGACTTCGGTGAGAAATGAAGAAAATTTTGAATGTTTTACAATTTGCAGATGACACAGCAATTTTGTGCCATGATAAAAATGAACAGTGTTTATTAGCAAAAGTTAAAAAACTTTTGATGGAAACTGAACAATATATTAAACAAAATAAGTTAACTCTAACTGAAGGGAAAACAGAAATAATGATTTTCAAAAATTAAAAGTCACCAACTTTCAATTGCGTTGAAAATAAAAGTCATTCATTGAAACCAACAGATGAATGGAGATACTTAGGTGTTATTCCCGACAAAGAGTTGACATACCAAAAATAACTTAAAAAGGAGATCAGTCAAATTGCTTTAGCTATCAAATCAATCTGTTGGTACGCAATCAAATATCTTTAAAGGCTCGGATAAATCTCTTTAGATTGCTTGTTTTGTCGCATTGAGAATTCAGTGCAATAATTTACCAAAAATTGCCATCCTACTTAATTGACAGTAAAAACAAATAAAAAAGATTGGCCTAAAAGTTTGCTTTTTTTTCGAACCAAATAAGACAGTGCTCGTAAACTACTTCTTGAAAATAAAATACTTCCTGCAGAACTTCAAATAACAAAAACTTCATTACAAAGATTTTTCGATATTGTCCAACAAATAAAAATACAAGACCAAAAACATTCAGAATAATCGGAGACGTTGAAATAAAAATAAATAATCGTACATATGATTTTTCTCTCACAAGAAAATGTAAATCAAAAAGGATTCAAAATTCAGTTAAAAGAAACTTCGTTTGGAAATGGAATAAAATTTCTAGAGCTCTAAGAAAGGAAAAATCAAGGTAAAATTTTTTAAAAAACTAAAGAAAAAGACGCAAAAAAGACACGAACGAGTTCTAATGGACAAAAAATTGAAGGCTTTGAAAGTCTATTTTTATAAAAAATAATTCACGAAGACTAGAAACCGAACCTTAGCTACACATAAAATCTACTTACCTTTTTAGCTGGAGTCTTTGAGATGTAGTTTTGTATATATATGCTTAAAAATTTTGTTTAAATCACAAATTCAGCACAATTCACGTGCATGGCAATTTTGAATTGAAAAAAATTAGGCAGACAAAAAAACCGGAAGAGAACTATACAAAGTTATCGACAAGCTACCAAAACAAGAATCAGCTGAACCAGGGTGCATACCATCCTGGGCATTGAAAGATTGTAAGTTGTCGGTTGGAACCCATTTGAAGTTTGCTATTAACGAGTGTCTGAAACGGAAACACATTGCTTGATATTTTGAAAGAAGCCTAAGCCACTCCCATTTATAGGAAAGGCGACAGGCATAACCCTGAAAACTATCGAATAACTTTGGTCACTCCACCATTTTGAAAACGTTTTGAAAGAATTATCTTGGAGCAAATGCCGGAACCTTTAGATATGAACAAAGTAATTAACAAAAATCAATTTGGTTTCCGAAAACAAAAGTCGTGTCTTAATACAATAATTGCCGTGTCAGAGAAAATTAATTATTATGTTGAAGAAAAAAAATATAGCCTGAACAATCTTTTTGGATTTAGCGAAAGGGTTTAACTCAATGTCTCTGGACATTTGATTTAAAAAAAATCGAAAAATGTGGTTTTGGAGAAACCTCAAGATTTTAATTGAAATCGATTCTAATTAACAGGAAACAGTGTGTTAGAAAAGGAATAGTTGAATCCAACTGAACAATCTTAAACCACGGCGTTCCACAAGGTACTGGACTAGGACCAATAGTTTTCATACTTTTTGTAAAGGACTTCGGTGAGAAATAGGAAAAATTTTGAATTTTCTACATTTTGCAGATGACACAGCAATTTTGTGCCATGATAAAAATGAACAGTGTTTTTTAGCAAAAGTTAAAAAACTTTTGATGGAAACTGAACAATATATTAAACAAAATAAGTTAACTCTAACTGAAGGGAAAACAGAAATAATGATTTTCAAAAATAAAAAGTCACCAACTTTCAATTGCGTTGAAAATAAAAGTCATTCATTGAAACCAACAGATGAATGGAGATACTTAGGTGTAATTCCCGACAAAGAGTAGACATACCAAAAATAACTTAATAAGGAGATCAGTCAAATGGCTTTAGCTATCAAATCAATCTGTTGGTACGCAATCAAATATCTTTAAAGGCTCTGATAAATCTCTTTAGATTGCTTGTTTTGTCGCATTGAGAATTCAGTGCAAAAATTTACCAAAAATTGCCATCCTACTTAATTGACAGTAAAAAGAAATAAAAAAAATGGGCATAAAAGTTTGTTTTTTCGAACCAAATAAGACAGTGCTCGTAAACTACTTCTTGAAAATAAAATACTTCCTGCAGAACTTCAAATAACAAAAACTTCATTACAAAGATTTTTCGATATTGTCCAACAAATAAACATACAAGACCAAAAACATTCAGAATAATCGGAGACGTTGAAATAAAAATAAATAATCGTACATATGATTTTTCTCTCACAAGAAAAAGTAAATCAAAAAGGATTCAAAATTCAGTTAAAAGAAACTTCGTTTTGAAATGGAATAAAATTTCTAGAGCTCTAGGAAAGGAAAAATCAAGGTAAAATTTTTTAAAAAACTAAAGAAAAAGATGCAAAAAAGACACGAACGAGTTCTAATGGACAAAAAATTGAAGGCTTTGAAAGTCTATTTTTATAAAAATAATTCACGAAAACTAGAAACCGAACCTTAGCTACACATAAAATCTACTTACCATTTTAGCTGGATTCTTTGAGATGTAGTTTTGTATATATATGCTTAAAAATTTTGTTTAAATCACAAATTCAGCAAAGTTCACGTGCATGGCAATTTTGAATTGAAAAGAATTAGGCAGAAAAAAAAACCGGAAGAGAACTATACAAAGTTATCGACAAGCTACGTAAACAAGAATCAGCTGAATCAGGGTGTATACCATCTTGGGCATTGAAAGATTGTAAGTTGTCGATTGGAACCCACTTACAGTTTGCTATTAACGAGTGTCTGAAACGGAAACATATTGCTTGATATTTTGAAAGAAGCCTAAGCCACTCCCATCTATAGGAAAGGCGACAGGCATAACCCTGAAAAATATCGAATAACTTTGGTCACTCCACCATTTTGAAAACGTTTTGAAAGAATTATCTTGGAGCAAATGCCGGAACCTTTAGATATGAACAAAGTAATTAACAAAAATCAATTTGGTTTCCGAAAACAAAAGTCGTGTCTTAATACAATAATTGCCGTGTCAGAGAAAATTAATCATTATGTTGAAGAAAAAAATATAGCCTGAACAATCTTTTTGGATTTAGCGAAAGGGTTTAACTCAATGTCTCTGGACATTTGATTTCAAAAAAAATAGAAAAATGTGGTTTTGGAGAAAACGCACGATTTTAATTGAAATCGTTTCTAATTAACAGGAAACAGTGTGTTAGAAAAGGAATAGTTGAATCCAACTGAACAATCTTAAATCACGGCGTTGCACAAGGTACTGGACTAGGACCAATAGTTTTCATACTTTTTGTAAAGGACTTCGGTGAGAAATAGGGAAAATTTTGAATGTTTTACAATTTGCAGATGACACAGCAATTTTGTGCCATGATAAAAATGAACAGTGTTTATTAGCAAAAGTTAAAAAACTTTTGATGGAAACTGAACAATATATTAAACAAAAGAAGTTAACTCTAACTGAAGGGAAGACAGAAATAATGATTTTCAAAAATAAAAAGTCACCAACTTTCAATTGCGTTGAAAATAAAACTCATTCATTGAAACCAACAGATGAATGGAGATACTTAGGTGCTATTCCCGACAAAGAGTTGACATACCAAAAATAACTTAATAAGGAGATCAGTCAAATGGCTTTAGCTATCAAATCAATCTGTTGGTACGCAATCAAATATCTTTAAAAGCCCGGATAAATCTCTTTAGATTGCTTGTTTTGTCGCATTGAGAATTCAGTGCAATAATTTACCAAAAATTGCCATCCTACTTAATTGACAGTAAAAACAAATAAAAAAGATGGGCATAAAAGTTTGTTTTTTTTTGAACCAAATAAGACAGTGCTCGTAAACTACTTCTTGAAAATAAAATACTTCCTGCAGAACTTCAAATAACAAAAACTTCATTACAAAGGTTTTTCGATATTGTCCAACAAATAAACATACAAGACCAAAAAAAATCAGAATAATCGGAGACGTTGAAATTAAAATAAATAATCGTACATATGATTGTTCTCTCACAAGAAAATGTAAATCAAAAAGGATTCAAAATTCAGTTGAAAGAAACTTCGTTTGGAAATGGAATAAAATTTCTAGAGCTCTAAGAAAGGAAAATCAAGGTAAAATTTTTTAAAAAACTAAAGAAAAAGACGCAAAAAAGACACGAACGAGTTCTAATGGACAAAAAATTGAAAGCTTTAAAAATCTATTTTCATAAAAAATAATTCACGAAAACTAGAAACTGAACCTTAGCTACACATAAAATCTACTTACCATTTTAGCTGGATTCTTTGAGATGTAGTTTTGTATATATATGCTTAAAAATTTTGTTTAAATCACAAATTCAGCAAAGTTCACGTGCATGGCAATTTTGAATTGAAAAGAATTAGGCAGACAAAAAAACCGGAAGAGAACTATACAAAGTTATCGACAAGCTACGTAAACAAGAATCAGCTTAATCAGGGTGTATACCATCCTGGGCATTGAAAGATTGTAAGTTGTCGATTGGAACCCACTTACAGTTTGCTATTAACGAGTGTCTGAAACGGAAACATATTGCTTGATATTTTGAAAGAAGCCTAAGCCACTCCCATCTATAGGAAAGGCGACAGGCATAACCCTGAAAAATATCGAATAACTTTGGTCACCCCACCATTTTGAAAACGTTTTGAAAGAATTATTTTGGAGCAAATGCCGGAACCTTTAGATATGAACAAAGTAATTAACAAAAATCAATTTGGTTTCCGAAAACAAAAGTCGTGTCTTAATACAATAATTGCCGTGTCAGAGAAAATTAATCATTATGTTGAAGAAAAAAAATATAGCCTGAACAATCTTTTTGGATTTAGCGAAAGGGTTTAACTCAATGTCTCTGGACATTTGATTTCAAAAAAAATCGAAAAATGTGGTTTTGGAGAAAACGCACGATTTTAATTGAAATCGTTTCTAATTAACAGGAAACAGTGTGTTAGAAAAGGAATAGTTGAATCCAACTGAACAATCTTAAATCACGGCGTTGCACAAGGTACTGGACTAGGACCAATAGTTTTCATACTTTTTGTAAAGGACTTCGATGAGAAATAGGGAAAATTTTGAATGTTTTACAATTTGCAGATGACACAGCAATTTTGTGCCATGATAAAAATGAACAGTGTTTATTAGCAAAAGTTAAAAAACTTTTGATGGAAACTGAACAATATATTAAACAAAAGAAGTTAACTCTAACTGAAGGGAAGACAGAAATAATGATTTTCAAAAATAAAAAGTCACCAACTTTCAATTGCGTTGAAAATAAAACTCATTCATTGAAACCAACAGATGAATGGAGATACTTAGGTGCTATTCCCGACAAAGAGTTGACATACCAAAAATAACTTAATAAGGAGATCAGTCAAATGGCTTTAGCTATCAAATCAATCTGTTGGTACGCAATCAAATATCTTTAAAAGCCCGGATAAATCTCTTTAGATTGCTTGTTTTGTCGCATTGAGAATTCAGTGCAATAATTTACCAAAAATTGCCATCCTACTTAATTGACAGTAAAAACAAATAAAAAAGATGGGCATAAAAGTTTGTTTTTTTTTGAACCAAATAAGACAGTGCTCGTAAACTACTTCTTGAAAATAAAATACTTCCTGCAGAACTTCAAATAACAAAAACTTCATTACAAAGATTTTTCGATATTGTCCAACAAATAAACATACAAGACCAAAAAAATTCAGAATAATCGGAGACGTTGAAATTAAAATAAATAATCGTACATATGATTGTTCTCTCACAAGAAAATGTAAATCAAAAAGGATTCAAAATTCAGTTGAAAGAAACTTCGTTTGGAAATGGAATAAAATTTCTAGAGCTCTAAGAAAGGAAAATCAAGGTAAAATTTTTTAAAAAACTAAAGAAAAAGACGCGAAAAAGACACGAACGAGTTCTAATGGACAAAAAATTGAAAGCTTTAAAAGTCTATTTTCATAAAAAATAATTCACGAAAACTAGAAACTGAACCTTAGCTACACATAAAATCTACTTACCATTTTAGCTGGATTCTTTGAGATGTAGTTTTGTATATATATGCTTAAAAATTTTGTTTAAATCACAAATTCAGCAAAGTTCACGTGCATGGCAATTTTGAATTGAAAAGAATTAGGCAGACAAAAAAACCGGAAGAGAACTATACAAAGTTATCGACAAGCTACGTAAACAAGAATCAGCTGAATCAGGGTGTATACCATCCTGGGCATTGAAAGATTGTAAGTTGTCGATTGGAACCCACTTACAGTTTGCTATTAACGAGTGTCTGAAACGGAAACATATTGCTTGATATTTTGAAAGAAGCCTAAGCCACTCCCATCTATAGGAAAGGCGACAGGCATAACCCTGAAAAATATCGAATAACTTTGGTCACCCCACCATTTTGAAAACGTTTTGAAAGAATTATTTTGGAGCAAATGCCGGAACCTTTAGATATGAACAAAGTAATTAACAAAAATCAATTTGGTTTCCGAAAACAAAAGTCGTGTCTTAATACAATAATTGCCGTGTCAGAGAAAATTAATCATTATGTTGAAGAAAAAAAATATAGCCTGAACAATCTTTTTGGATTTAGCGAAAGGGTTTAACTCAATGTCTCTGGACATTTGATTTCAAAAAAAATCGAAAAATGTGGTTTTGGAGAAAACGCAAGATTTTAATTGAAATCGTTTCTAATTAACAGGAAACAGTGTGTTAGAAAAGGAATAGTTGAATCCAACTGAACAATCTTAAATCACGGCGTTGCACAAGGTACTGGACTAGGACCAATAGTTTTCATACTTTTTGTAAAGGACTTCGGTGAGAAATGGAAAATTTTGAATGTTTTACAATTTGCAGATGACACAGCAATTTTGTGCCGTGATAAAAATGAACAGTGTTTATTAGCAAAAGTTAAAAAATTTTGATGGAAACTGAACAATATATTAAACAAAATAAGTTAACTCTAACTGAAGGGAAGACAGAAATAATGATTTTCAAAAATAAAAAGTCACCAACTTTCAATTGCGTTGAAAATAAAACTCATTCATTGAAACCAACAGATGAATGGAGATACTTAGGTGCTATTCCCGACAAAGAGTTGACATACCAAAAATAACTTAATAAGGAGATCAGTCAAATGGCTTTAGCTATCAAATCAATCTGTTGGTACGCAATCAAATATCTTTAAAAGCCCGGATAAATCTCTTTAGATTGCTTGTTTTGTCGCATTGAGAATTCAGTGCAATAATTTACCAAAAATTGCCATCCTACTTAATTGACAGTAAAAACAAATAAAAAAGATGGGCATAAAAGTTTGTTTTTTTCGAACCAAATAAGACAGTGCTCGTAAACTACTTCTTGAAAATAAAATACTTCCTGCAGAACTTCAAATAACAAAAACTTCATTACAAAGATTTTTCGATATTGTCCAACAAATAAACATACAAGACCAAAAACATTCAGAATAATCGGAGACGTTGAAATTAAAATAAATAATCGTACATATGATTTTTCTCTCACAAGAAAATGTAAATCAAAAAGGATTCAAAATTCAGTTGAAAGAAACTTCGTTTGGAAATGGAATAAAATTTCTAGAGCTCTAAGAAAGGAAAAAACAAGGTAAAATTTTTTAAAAAACTAAAGAAAAAGACGCAAAAAAGACACGAACGAGTTCTAATGGACAAAAAATTGAAGGCTTTAAAAGTCTAATTTTATAAAAAATAATTTACGAAAACTAGAAGCTGAACCTTAGCTACACATAAAATCTACTTACCATTTTAGCTGGATTCTTTGAGATGTAGTTTTGTATATATGCTTAAAAATTTTGTTTAAATCACAAATTCAGCAAAGTTCACGTGCATGGCAATTTTGAATTGAAAAGAATTAGGCAGACAAAAAAGCCGGAAGAGAACTATACAAAGTTATCGACAAGCTACCAAAACAAGAATCAGCTGAATCAGGGTGTATACCATCCTGGGCATTGAAAGATTGTAAGTTGTTCATTGGAAGCCATTTGAAGTTTGCTATTAACGAGTGTCTGAAACGGAAACACATTGCTTGATATTTTGAAAGAAGCCTAAGCCACTCCCATCTATAGGAAAGGCGACAGGCATAACCCTGAAAACTATCGACTAATTTCGGTCACACCACCATTTTGAAAACGTTTTGAAAGAATTATCTTGGAGCAAATGCCGGAACCTTTATATATGAACAAAGTAATTAACAAAAATCAATTTGGTTTCCGAAAACAAAAGTCGTGTCTTAATACAATAATTGCCGTGTCAGAGAAAATTAATCATTATGTTGAAGAAAAAAAATATAGCCTGAACAATCTTTTTGGATTTAGCGAAAGGGTTTAACTCAATGTCTCTGGACATTTGATTTCAAAAGAATCGAAAAATGTGGTTTTGGAGAAAACGCAAGATTTTAATTGAAATCGTTTCTAATTAACAGGAAACAGTGTGTTAGAAAAGGAATAGTTGAATCCAACTGAACAATCTTAACTCACGGCGTTCCACAAGGTACTGGACTAGGACCAATAGTTTTCATACTTATTGTAAAGGACTTCGGTGAGAAATAGGGAAAATTTTGAATGTTTTACAATATGCAGATGACACAGCAATTTTGTGCCATGATAAAAATGAACAGTGTTCATTAGCAAAAGTTAAAAAACTTTTGATGGAAACTGAACAATATATTAAACAAAATAAGTTAACTCTAATTGAAGGGAAAACAGAAATAATGATTTTCAAGAATAAAAAGTCACCAACTTTCAATTGCGTTGAATATAAAAGTCATTCATTGAAACCAACAGATGAATGGAGATACTTTGGTGTTATTCCCGACAAAGAGTTGACATACCAAAAATTACTTAATAAGGAGATCAGTCAAATGGCTTTAGCTATCAAATCAATCTGTTGGTACGCAATCAAATATCTTTAAAGGCTCGGATAAATATCTTTAGATTGCTTGTTTTGTCGCATTGAGAATTCAGTGCAATAATTTACCAAAAATTGCCATCCCACTTAATTGACAGTAAAAACAAATAAAAAAGATGGGCATAAAAGTTTGTTTTTTTTTCGAACCAAATAAGACAGTGCTCGTAAACTACTTCTTGAAAATAAAATACTTCCTGCAGAACTTCAAATAACAAAAACTTCATTACAAAGATTTTTCGATATTGTCCAACAAATAAACATACAAGACCAAAAAAATTCAGAATAATCGGAGACGTTGAAATTAAAATAAATAATCGTACATATGATTTTTCTCTCACAAGAAAATGTAAATCAAAAAGGATTCAAAATTCAGTTGAAAGAAACTTCGTTTGGAACTTGAATAAAATTTCTAGAGTTCTAAGAAAGGAAAAATCAAGGTAAATTTTTTTAAAAAAACTAAATAAAAAAGACGCAAAAAAGACACGAACGAGTTCTAATTGACAAAAAATTGAAGGCTTTAAAAGTCTATTTTTATAAAAATAATTCACGAAAACTAGAAACCGAACCTTAGCTACACATTAAATCTACTTACCATTTTAGCTGGATTCTTTGAGATGTAGTTTTGTATATATGCTTAAAAATATTGTTTAAATCACAAATTCAGCACAGTTCACGTGCATGGCAATTTTGAATTGAAAAATTTAGGCAGACAAAAAACCAATAGAAGAGAACTATACAATGTTATCGACAAGCTACCAAAACAAGAATCAGCTGAACCAGGGTGTATACCCTCCTGGGCATTGAAAGATTGTAAGTTGTCCATTGGAACCCAATTACAGTTTGCTATTTTCGAGTTTATGAAACGGAAACACATTTCTTGATATTTTGAAAGAAGCCTAAGCCACTCCCATCTATAGGAAAGGCGACAGGCATAACCCTGAAAACTATCGAATAACTTTGGTCACTTCACCATTTTGAAAACGTTTTGAAAGAATTATCTTGGAGCAAATGCCGGAACCTTTAGATATGAACAAAGTAATTAACAAAAATCAATTTGGTTTCCGAAAACAAAAGTCGTGTCTTAATACAATGATTGCCGTGTCAGAGAAAATTAATCATTATGTTGAAGAAAAAAAATATAGCCTGAACAATGTTTTTGGATTTAGCGAAAGGGTTTAACTCAATGTCTCTGGACATTTGATTTAAAAAAAAATCGAAAAATGTGGTTTTGGAGAAAACGCAAGTTTTTAATTGAAATCGTTTCTAATTAACAGGAAACAGTGTGTTAGAAAAGGAATAGTTGAATCCAACTGAACAATCTTTAATCACGGCGTTCCACAAGGTACTGGACTAGGACCAATGGTTTTCATACTTTTTGTAAAGGACTTCGGTGAGAAATAGGGAAAATTTTGAATGTTTTACAATTTGCAGATGACACAGCAATTTTGTGCCATGATAAAAATGAACAGTGTTTATTAGCAAAAGTTAAAAAACTTTTGATGGAAACTGAACAATATAATAAACAAAATAAGTTAACTCTAATTGAAGGGAAAACAGAAATAATGATTTTCAAAAATAAAAAGTCACCAACTTTCAATTGCGTTGAAAATAAAAGTCATTCATTGAAACCAACAGATGAATGGAGATACTTAGGTGTTATTCCCGACAAAGAGTTGACATACCAAAAATTACTTAATAAGGAGATCAGTCAAATGGCTTTAGCTATCAAATCAATCTGTTGGTACGCAATCAAATATCTTTAAAGGCTCGGATAAATATCTTTAGATTGCTTGTTTTGTCGCATTGAGAATTCAGTGCAATAATTTACCAAAAATTGCCATCCCACTTAATTGACAGTAAAAACAAATAAAAAAGATGGGCATAAAAGTTTGTTTTTTTTTTCGAACCAAATAAGACAGTGCTCGTAAACTACTTCTTGAAAATAAAATACTTCCTGCAGAACTTCAAATAACAAAAACTTCATTACAAAGATTTTTCGATATTGTCCAACAAATAAACATACAAGACCAAAAAAATTCAGAATAATCGGAGACGTTGAAATTAAAATAAATAATCGTACATATGATTTTTCTCTCACAAGAAAATGTAAATCAAAAAGGATTCAAAATTCAGTTAAAAGAAACTTCGTTTGGAAATGGAATAAAATTTCTAGAGCTCTAAGAAAGGAAAAATCAAGGTAAAGTTTTTTAAAAAACTAAAGAAAAAGACGCAAAAAAGACACGAACGAGTTCTAATGGACAAAAAATTGAAGGCTTTAAAAGTCTATTTTTATAAAAATAATTCACGAAAACTAGAAACCGAAACTTAGCTACACATAAGATCTACTTACCTTTTTAGCTGGAGTCTTTGAGATGTAGTTTTGTATATATGCTTAAAAATTTTGTTTAAATCACAAATTCAGCACAGTTCACGTGCATGGCAATTTTGAATTGAAAAAAGTTAGGCAGACAAAAAAACCGGAAGAGAACTATACAAAGTTATCGACAAGCTACCAAAACAAGAATCAGCTGAACCAGGGTGTATACCATCCTGGGCATTGAAAGATTGTAAGTTGTCCATTGGAACCCATTTACAGTTTGCTATTATCGAGTTTATGAAACGGAAACACATTTCTTGATATTTTGAAAGAAGCCTAAGCCACTCCCATCTATAGGAAAGGCGACAGGCATAACCCTGAAAACTATCGAATAACTTTGGTCACTCCACCATTTTGAAAACGTTTTGAAAGAATTATCTTGGAGCAAATGCCGGAACCTTTAGATATGAACAAAGTAATTAACAAAAATCAGTTTGGTTTCCGAAAACAAAAGTCGTGTCTTAATACAATAATTGCCGTGTCAGAGGAAATTAATCATTATGTTGAAGAAAAAAAATATAGCCTGAACAATCTTTTTGGATTTAGCGAAAGGGTTTAACTCAATGTCTCTGGACATTTGATTTCAAAAAAAATCAAAAAATGTGGTTTTGGAGAAAACGCAAGATTTTAATTGAAATCGTTTCTAATTAACAGGAAACAGTGTGTTAGAAAAGGAATAGTTGAATCCAACTGAACAATCTTAAATCACGGCGTTCCACAAGGTACTGGACTAGGACCAATGGTTTTCATACTTTTTGTAAAGGACTTCGGTGAGAAATAGGGAAAATTTTGAATGTTTTACAATTTGCAGATGACACAGCAATTTTGTGCCATGATAAAAATGAACAGTGTTTATTAGCAAGAGTTAAAAAACTTTTGATGGAAACTGAACAATATATTAAACAAAATAAGTAAACTCTAACTGAAGGGAAAACAGAATTAATGATTTTCAAAAATAAAAAGTCACCAACTTTCAATTGCGTTGAAAATAAAACTCATTCATTGAAACCAACAGATGAATGGAGATACTTAGGTGCTATTCCCGACAAAGAGTTGACATACCAAAAATAACTTAATAAGGAGATCAGTCAAATTGCTTTAGCTATCAAATCAATCTGTTGGTACGCAATCAAATATCTTTAAAGGCTCGGATAAATCTCTTTAGATTGCTTGTTTTGTCGCATTGAGAATTCAGTGCAATAATTTACCAAAAATTGCCATCCTACTGAATTGACAGTAAAAACAAATAAAAAAGATGGGCATAAAAGTTTGTTTTTTTTTCGAACCAAATAAGACAGTGCTCGTAAACTACTTCTTGAAAATAAAATACTTCCTGCAGAACTTCAAATAACAAAAACTTCATTACAAAGATTTTTCGATATTGTCCAACAAATAAACATACAAGACCAAAAAAATTCAGAATAATCGGAGACGTTGAAATTAAAATAAATAATCGTACATATGATTTTTCTCTCACAAGAAATTGTAAATCAAAAAAGATTCAAAATTCAGTTAACAGAAACTTCGTTTGGAAATGGAATAAAATTTCAAAAGCTCTAAGAAAGAAAAAATCAAGGTAAAATTTTTTAAAAAACTAAAGAAAAAGACGCAAAAAAGACACGAACGAGTTCTAATGGACAAAAAATTGAAGGCTTTAAAAGTCTATTTTTACAAAAATAATTCACGAAAACTAGAAACCGAACCTTAGCTACACATAAAATCTACTTACCTTTTTAGCTGGAGTCTTTGAGATGTAGTTTTGTATACATGCTTTAAAATTTTGTTTAAATCACAAATTCAGCACAGTTCACGTGCATGGCAATTTTGAATTGAAAAAAATTAGGCAGACAAAAATACCGGAAGAGAACTATACAAAGTTATCGACAATCTACCAAAACAAGAATCAGCTGAACCAGGGTGTATACCATCCTGGGCATTGAAAGATTGTAGGTTGTACATTGGAACCCATTTACAGTTTGCTATTATCGATTTTATGAAACGGAAACACATTTCTTGATATTTGGAAAGAAGCCTATGCCACTCCCATCTATAGGAAAGGCGACAGGCACAACCCTGAGAACTATCGACTAATTTCTGTCACACCAACATTTGCAAAACTTTTTGAATCAATTCTCCTTGAGCAAATGTCGGCCCCTTTAGATATGAACAAAACAATTAACAAAAATCAATTTGGTTTCCGAAAACAAAAATCGTGTCCTAATACAATAATTGCCCTGACAGAGAAAACTAATCACTACGTTAAATAAAAAGATATAGTCTTAACAATCATTTTGGGTTTAGCGAAAGCTTTTAACTCAATATCTTTAGACATTTTCTTTCAAAAAAATTTGAAAAAATGGCATTAGAGAAAACGCAAGATTTTTATTGAACTCTTTTCTAATTAACGGGAAACAGTGTGTTAGAAAAGGAAAATTCGAATCCAACTGAACAATCTTAAATCACGGCGTTGCACAAGGTACTGGACTAGGACCAATAGTTTTCATACTTTTTGTAAAGGACTTCGGTGAGAAATGGAAAATTTTGAATGTTTTACAATCTGCAGATGACACAGCAATTTTGTGCCATGATAAAAATGAACAGTGCTTATTAGCAAAAGCTAAAAAACTTTTGATGGAAACTGAACAATATATTAAACAAAACAAGTTAACTTTAAATGAAGGGAAAACAGAATTAATGGTTTTCAAAAAAAATGTCAACAACTCTCAATTGCGTTGAAAATAAAAATCATTCATTGAAACCAACAGATGAATGGAGATACTTAGGTGTTATTCCCGACAAAGAGTTGACATACCAAAAATTACTTAATAAGGAGATCAGTCAAATGGCTTTAGCTATCAAATCAATCTGTTGGTACGCAATCAAATATCTTTAAAGGCTCGGATAAATCTCTTTAGATTGCTTGTTTTGTCGCATTGAGAATTCAGTGCAATAATTTACCAAAAATTGCCATCCTACTTAATTGACAGTAAAAACAAATAAAAAAGATGGGCATAAAAGTTTATTTTTTTTTAAACAAATAAGACAGTGCTCGTAAACTACTTCTTGAAAATAAAATACTTCCTGCAGAACTTCAAATAACAAAAACTTCATTACAAAGATTTTTCGATATTGTCCAACAAATAAACATACAAGGACAAAAAAATTCAGAATAATGGCAGACTTTGAAATTAATATAAATAATCGTACATATGATTTTTCTCTAACAAGAAAATGTAAATCAAAAAGGATTCAAAATTCAGTTAAAAGAAACTTCGTTTGGAACTGGAATAAAATTTATAGAGCTCTAAAAAAGGAAAAATCAAGGTAAATTTTTTTTAAAAAACTAAAGAAAAAGACGCAAAAAAGACACGAAAGAGTTCTAATTGACAAAAAATTTAAGGCTTTAAAACTCTATTTTTTTAAAAATAATTCACGAAAACTAGAAACCGAACCTTAGCTACACATAAAATCTACTTACCTTTTTAGCTGGAGTCTTTGAGATGTAGTTTTGTATATATGCTTAAAAATTTTGTTTAAATCACAAATTCAGCACAGTTCACGTGCATGGCAATTTTGAATTGAAAAAATTAGGCAGACAAAAAAACCGGAAGAGAACTATACAAAGTTATCGACAAGCTACCAAAACAAGAATCAGCTGAACCAGGGTGTATACCATCCTGGGCATTGAAAGATTGTAAGTTGTCCATTGGAACTCATTTACAGTTTGCTATTATCGAGTTTATGAAACGGAAACACATTTATTGATATTTTGAAAGAAGCCTAAGCCACTCCCATCTATAGGAAAGGCGACAGGCATAACCCTGAAAACTATCGAATAACTTTGGTCACTCCACCATTTTGAAAACGTTTTGAAAGAATTATCTTGGAGCAAATGCCGGAACCTTTAGATATGAACAAAGTAATTAACAAAAATCAGTTTGGTTTCCAAAAACAAAAGTCGTGTCTTAATACAATTATTGCCGTGTCAGAGAAAATTAATCATTATGTTGAAGAAAAAAAATATAGCCTGAACAATCTTTTTGGATTTAGCGAAAGGGTTTAACTCAATGTCTCTGGACCTTTGATTTCAAAAAAAATCAAAAATTGTGGTTTTGGAGAAAACGCAAGATTTTAATTGAAATCGTTTCTAATTAACAGGAAACAGTGTGTTAGAAAAGGAATAGTTGAATCCAACCGAACAATCTTAAATCACGGCGTTCCACAAGGTACTGGACTAGGACCAATGGTTTTCATACTTTTTGTAAAGGACTTCGGTGAGAAATAGGGAAAATTTTGAATGTTTTACAATTTGCAGATGACACAGCAATTTTGTGCCCTGATAAAAATGAACAGTGCTTATTAGCAAAAGCTAAAAAACTTTTGATGGAAACTGAACAATATATTAAACAAAACAAGTTAACTTTAAATGAAGGGAAAACAGAAATAATGATTTTCAAAAATAAAAAGTCACCAACTTTCAATTGCGTTGAAAATAAAAGTCCTTCATTGAAACCAACAGATGAATGGAGATACTTAGGTGTAATTCCCGACAAAGAGTTGACATACCAAAAATAACTTAATAAGGAGATCAGTCAAATGGCTTTAGCTATCAAATCAATCTGTTGGTACGCAATTAAATATCTTTAAAAGCTCGGATAAATCTCTTTAGATTGCTTGTTTGTCGCATTGAGAATTCAGTGCAATAATTTACCAAAAATTGCCATCCTACTTAATTGACAGTAAAAACAAATAAAAAAGATGGGCATAAAAGTTTGTTTTTTTTTCGAACCAAATAAGACAGTGCTCGTAAACTACTTCTTGAAAATAAAATACTTCCTGCAGAACTTCAAATAACAAAAACTTCATTACAAAGATTTTTCGATATTGTCCAACAAATAAACATACAAGACCAAAACAATTCAGAATAATTGGAGACGTTGAAATTAAAATAAATAATCATACATATGATTTTTCTCTCACAAGAAAATGTAAATCAAAAAGGGTTCAAAATACAGTTAAAAGAAACTTCGTTTGGAAATGGAATAAAATTTCTAGAGCTCTAAGAAAGGAAAAATTAAGGTAAAATTTTTTAAAAAACTAAAGAAAAAGACGCAAAAAAGACACGAACGAGTTCTAATGGACAAAAAATTGAAGGCTTTAAAAGTCTATTTTTATAAAAAATAATTCACGAAAACTAGAAACTGAACCTTAGCTACACATTAAATCTACTTACCATTTTAGCTGGATTCTTTGAGATGTAGTTTTGTATATATGCTTAAAAATATTGTTTAAATCACAAATTCAGCACAGTTCACGTGCATGGCAATTTTGAATTGAAAAATTTAGGCAGACAAAAAACCAATAGAAGAGAACTATACAAAGTTATCGACAAGCTACCAAAACAAAAATCAGCTGAACCAGGGTGTATACCATCCTGGGCATTGAAAGATTGTAAGTTGTCCATTGGAACCCATTTACAGTTTGCTATTATCGAGTTTATGAAACGGAAACACATTTCTTGATATTTTGAAAGAAGCCTATGCCACTCCCATCTATAGGAAAGGCAACAGGCACAACCCTGAGAACTATCGACTAATTTCGGTCACACCAACATTTGTAAAAACTTTTTGAAACAATTCTCCTTGAGCAAATGTCGGCCCCTTTAGTTATGAACAAAACAATTAACAAAAATCAGTTTGGTTTCCGAAAACAAAAATCGTGTCTTAATACAGTAATTGCTCACGGAAGAGAACTATACAAAGTTATAAAAATCAGAAGAGAACTATACAAAGTTATCGACAAGCTACCAAAACAAGAATCAGCTGAACCAGGGTGTATACCATCCTGGGCATTGAAAGATTGTAAGTTGTCCATTGGAACCCATTTACAGTTTGCTATTATCGAGTTTATGAAACGGAAACACATTTCTTGATATTTTGAAAGAAGCCTATGCCACTCCCATCTATAGGAAAGGCGACAGGCACAACCCTGAGAACTATCGACTAATTTCGGTCACACCAACATTTGCAAAACTGTTTGAAAGACTTCTCTTGAGCAAATGTCGGGACCTTTAGATATGAACAAAATAATTAACAAAGTCAAGCAACTCAAGGAATTTTTCGAGCGCACTTTTAGCGCACACGGATCTTCGAGCACACGATTGTCTAATCAGAGGACACTTCAGTTTGGGTCTGTTTGATCAGAGGTAGCTTTTGTCTGGGACGGTCCAATCAGAAGCCATTTTGGTCTGGAGCTCAACCTGGGGAATACGAAGTTGAGATGTTGAGATATTCTAAATTTCTATAGATTAAAGCATCAAAGACAGCTCTAGCTACTAATGAGCACAAGGGGAAATGAAAACTGTGCTTTTACACCATTAGTCGAAATAAAGCATTGTTGAATTAAAAAACTGAAATGGACCAAATTGTCAAAGTTGTTTGGTTGGGGCGCTGACTCCGTAATAGTTGACTGTTTTTCAGCGAATCTCTGATGAAGCAGAAGTCGATCTCTTTTGTGAGAGTGCAGCTGGAGGACTTGATAGAGAGACCGAGACGGTATTCCAAGATTATGTGTGAAAAACTTGGTCTCTACTGTGTGAAAAACTACATCAAACTACATGTGTGAAAAACTACATCAAAGGGGTAGACAATTGATAAAAATTTAGCTGATCATCCGAAAATATTTGCTATGCAGCGTCACAATAAGTTGCGCTGATCAATAGCGATACTATTTGTACCGTGAAGTGGTATTAGCTAGAAAAAGCTCTTTATGTCAAAATAACTTAAATTGTCCCCTTTCATTCGCAATTTGATCAAATTTAATTCCATTCTTTTTTCATCAAAGCAATCCGAATAAGGAAGCTGCTTTTCCGAATAAGGAAACTAATAAATGCATATTGTAAAAATTTGAATCTAATCTTCAATTAGTTATACGACTTTTTCTGTACAGCTAGTCACAAATTTAGCATCTTTCAATTAGGTCTACCCGGGTCGATCACCCAGAGCATTGCAGTAGTGAACCATTATAAATCCAGAAACTGTATATAGACTGTTTTATACATGTACAGATTCTGTTCATGTCAAAATATACACTGGTGAGTGTCTTTTTCAGAGCAAAAAATGTAACTCTGATTTTATACTGATTTTGATCTGATCGCAAGCAAATTCACACCATACTATATCACACCACAGGCGTATTCACACAATAATACATCACACCACAGGCATATTCACACCATACCACATCACGCCAGACTTATTCACACCATAATACATCACACCACAGGCATCTTCACACCATTCAACATCATGTCAGATGCATATTTACACCAAATTACATCACACCACAGGCATATTCACATAATACTACATCACACCACAGAGATATTCACACGATACTACATCACTCCGCAGGCATATTCACACCATACTACATCACACCACAGGAATTTTCACATCATACGCATACCCCCTACAACTTGTCCCCCCATCCAACGTATCCCCCCTCCAAGTCGTGAATACACCTGCTAAGTGACCTGGGAGATCGTGAATACACCTGCTAATGATACAGGAGTTCTTGAGCATACCTGCTAATTGACCTGGAAGGTCCATAATATAACTGTTTTTGGTTATGCAAACGCACGGTCAACGTTGCACCCAAAACGAAACCCGAACGCATCACAAACGAGCCCAATCGCTCTGTGTGAATATCCAGTATCAGTATTAGCAGCAGTATGCAGTTTGCATGTAGATTTTAACTGGTAACGTATCTTTAGAAACTGCATGCATGTTGCACTCATCTTGCATGCTTTTCTAACAAGATCAGAAATTTTATCATTTTCGAACTTTTCACTGTACTTTTTTTACTATGAAAGTACTCTGAACAGTCTGAACAGTTGTTCTGTTTTTTTCCTGGAATAAATGACCCATTTTTCAATCTAAATAATTTGTTTCTGGTTTTACAAGTTAATATTGAAATACACAGGTTCAGTACTGAAACAATCTTGGTTTTAAACCCGGATAATTATCACGTTGTTAACAGCTATCGCGATAGTTTGGTAGGGTTGATAACTGATTACCAGCTACGAAGATCCGCAGAAACTTTTCAAAGCACGCTCTCTCTGCTGTTGTTTTCAGACTTTTTCTGAATTTTTGCCCTTGTGGAAAATCCTGTCTCAATTACACCTAACAGCATCTTAGATAAATAAAGACGCTAGTGTTGAAGTCGTAACGAAAAGAGAGCCAAACTAGTTCCGAAAACCACTCGTCGTTACCATTGACAAAATAAACAGCGTGTATATATTTACTATCTAATGCCAGAATGCATCAAAACAAGAAAATAGATATATTAGGTCAAATGACAGAGAAAACAAAAACGAATACAACTTTAAAAATTGAGAAATTACAACCATTTATCATAGAGCAAAATTACGAACACAACAAAGACTGTATTCAATGTACGTTGTGGCAATTAAATTGATCACACATTATTTGGCCAGGGATTGGAAACTCACAAACATTTCTGATGTTGACTGACAAAAGACAGAAACTGTAGGAATTGCAGAAAAACTTAAAAACCTTTTCAATTTTTTTTTTATTTCAAAAAACAAAGAGAAACTAACTTCAAAGAATAATTTTTTTTAAATATGTAAAAGACTCCTTCTAAAAGCATCAAGTGTCAATTAAGTTGCCAATAAAGTGCATAAACAATACAATTGACTAAATTGAAGTTTTCGAAGTTAATGAAAAACTGTCGAATTGTTGTAATTTTTCTCTGATTTCCCAAAAAAACTGCAAAGAGCTGCCAAAGGAACCTGAAATACAATGTTATAGTCAGCAGAAACATTTTAGATAACTTAGATATTAAAAATATAAATAAAAAAGCTTGAAAAAAACTGCACGTGGACCAAATTACTTGTCCGCTTATCAAACATTCCTTTACACCCTTATTTCTACTTTGTTTTAAGACAAAAACGCATTATTAAACGTTGGTTACAACATGAAGTGTGTTTTTCGAACCATCAATCCTTGCATGATGAATGCTTCCAAAAGCACGTAACCTCCAAAAATTATCAAGATATTTCAGCTGGACCTTTAATTGGTAAAATTTCAAAGGCTGTACTGTCTTGAGATTCACCATGGGGTAAAGAAATTGAACCCCACTCTCTTCAGAAATTGCCAGTTTTTGTGCTTCAATCACTTGGATCTTACCCTCCTGCCATTTATAATCCCATTTGCAAACTATTGATTTTTTTGTTGCTTATGATGTACAAGCAGTTTGTGTATGGGTCCTTTTAAGGCTGTAAATCCGGGTGGGGGAGAAAAAAAACAAAAATGAAAACATCTAAATTATTCAAGTAGTTTTTCAGCAATCTTGTCACGCATCTAATTGGGTAAAATTAGCTGAATAAGAAATAAACGTTGAGACTAAACAGAAAATATTGTAGTCAAATGGTGGGTATACTGAAATTGTCACGAGCTTTTTAAAATCCGGTTTGAAACAGAGAAGAAAAAGCAAAAGATGCAATAAGTGTTCGATTAGGTTTGGAGTTTTACTCATATTATTCATCTATAATCAATTCGGCTTTTAAGCGGAACGTCTTTAAGCAGACTGCCAATGCCATAGTTAGTATTATAATGAATTCCGTTAACCTCATGAGCTATTGTCAAATTAAAAAATTTTCAGGACAAGTCTTGGTAAACAATTCAAAAAGTGGAAGCAGTCAATGACATGAATATCAACTGTTATAACAGCAGCCTTTGAAAGTCAATGGGGACAGATAACCTTGTGTACACAAGAAAGAACAGACAAACCTTAGTTTTTGTAATTTGTTTCTCCTAAAATAGAACTATCAAAAACATCAACAGATGGCAGCATTATGAATTAGTGTTGAGAAGACGCATTCGTATTTTGGTACAAAAGATACATAAGCTTCTCGGAAATACCACTGACACGATTTAACAAAAAAGAAAATAAAAGGTAAGGCAAACTTTGGAGTTTCTTTTTTTCCAAAAACAAGTTGGTTCAAAGAATGCGAGACACGTAACTAGATATTAAAAAACTTGAACACATTGAACCATCCACAATTGAAAATGAAGCAAATCGATTACAAAAAGCGTTAAAAGAAAACCTGGCAAATTTAAACACTGTAGATGAGGTTATAACTAACAAATTCACTAAGATGAATATGTTCGAAGTCAAGGTAAGCATTAGCTGCAAGCGTAAATTTTCGAACGGGATTTTTAATGCCTCATTGCATGGCCCATGAAACATGTCATTTTGGAAGTACGTCAACAAGAAACAGAAAAACTATCCTTAAAAAAGTTTCAAAATCATACAGTAAAAAATTAATAGATAAAGATTAACCAACAGACAAGACCAATTTTATGTTATCAAAGAAATGATGGCTCCTGTCATTAATGAGACCAACTGACAAGACAACAAAAGTTTTTCGACCAACATCCCAAAACTTTTGTAAAATTTTTCTAAAAAACTTTCACGAAGCAAAACAAATCATTTTTTTGTGAACATGAACTACGGTAACCACTGCTTCCACAGAAATCTAATGGGAATTCTCATTGATGACACTAGGTCTCAAGATAGCAGTAAAAACCTTGAATTTCAGCAAATAACAAAAATTCACCTATTTTTATAGTGAAACACATAACGAAAAAGGGATTAAAATTTTACAATATAGTAAAAACATTAAACAAGTTAAGTGAAGAAGCCTCACTAAATCCAACATGAAATGCCATCAATGAGACTAAGTGATAAGACAACACGTTAAAACCTGTAATATGGTCTATTGAAACATTTCGTTGGCAAAAAAGAAGAGTACACTGCTCTTGAACAACAATATTGCTTGTAAATAAAAGCCCGTAATTTTTTTTGATCTTTTGACCTAAACTCTTAGTTTTTACCTGCAAAATTTACTGTTTCAAACACAATTCAGCGAAATTATTGCCAAAAAGACGCTTCATCAATACTTCCTCTGATAGCAGTAATGTAAACAGAGCGAGTAAAATTCCAGTATTTTATCCACATTTAAAAAACCTTTAAACAGCATCTACTGACAGAACACATTGAAGAGAGAAATCGGAGATTAGATAACAAAAAAAGTAATCTTAAAATGTTGGAAAAATTTAATCACTCCTTCATACAGCACAAGTACATATACAACAAAAAAACTTTTTTTCCTTTGAGTTGAGATAACAAACAAATAGTGTTTAGACATTTACAATCTACTGGCAGAACTCATAAAACCAATAAAATAAAACATTAAAAAAAGGAATGTTCGACAAAATATCCATATTGCAAAAATACGTATGCAAAAGAAAAACTTTTTTCAAAGTAAGTCGAGACAAATAGATTTTTCTGCAAAACCACTGACAAGCAATGAGAAACTCACAAATTTTTGTAATTTTGAAGAAAAAACAAACGGTAAGAATTTGTTTTTTTTTTTAAAAAAGAATACAGAAGACTGTGTCTAAAAGCATCAAACTTCATGTCAAATGCCAATAATTGGAATAAACAAAACAACATAGACGGCAAAAATCAAATATAGCCTATAATTGCTAGAAATTGATGACAAATCTTCAATACAGCGCAAAACTCTCTCCATCTACCGAAAAATTGCAAAATGCACTCAAAACAACCTGAATCTTAGAATTATAGTCCACAATAATCTTTCAAACGACATAAAACTTACAAACAAAAAAGCAGCTTGACAAAGCCGCACGTCAACCAAAAAAATTGCTCGCTTGTCAAAAAATTTTTACCTACTTTTTTAATCAAAAAAAGAAGCGAACAAGAAGCATAGCTTGAAGAATTTTGACAAAGATTTGACATAATTATCTCCCAGTAGACCGACTAAAAAATACAGAAAAAGCAATCGCAGCTCGAAATGACAATAGAAAATTAGCCAAAAATTGAATTTAAAAAGAATTCAAATATTTTTTGATAAAACAATTTGAAACAAACTTTCTATCGTGACATTTTAAATTTTTTTTATTACACTTTACCGTGCAAGCTTTATCAGATGCTAAAAATTCTCTAGTAATGAAGAAATTAAGGAGAACCACAAAATAGACAAAATAATGTTCTCATTTTTGTTAGCATTTTTTACAAAGACTGCTTTATTACTGCAAAATTACAGTATAAACTACTCTTTCTGCTCCCCAGTGATCGAAATTGTCCCCAGAAACAACTTTTTCAATTCATTCATTCTTTGGTCTCACTGGTTTTTTTCTCAAGCACTCACTTATCAAAAACTCAACTAACCATTACGCTTTTTTGAATAGTAAAAAAGAAGCGCCCCATTACAATTCACATTCTTTTAGGAACTTTAGAAACAAGAGGGCTTAGAAAAAATCGTTTGGAGTCCGATGGCTGCTATTAATCAATGACAAAGTTACCTATTTTTTTACTTTTAAAATCATAAATTTAAGTTATGCTTGGTTGGGGAAGTCATGGTTGAAACCATTTCTGAGTTCAGCCGATTCTCAGAAAATTTTTTTGCAATCAACCTTGTGCCCACAATCACCATGGTGTCCAGGCAATTGAGTATTTTCCTTTTGTTTGATCCCAGAAACCCTCACAATCGGGTGTTCAAAACTTCGTCATCATCAACCCACACAATCGGGTTGAACGGAAGAAATGAGCAATGTTCACACTCATGGGGTGACAAACAAGTTTGCGAACAGCTATAACTGGTAAACTAAAATTGGTTGATCGAAGACTGTAAATTAACAATTGTGGGGCTGTGGGTGTTGTCGCACGAATGAGTCTCGTAACAGGGGATCTCTGTTGATCAGCATTGTGGCTGAAGCTCTCAATAAAGTCACTGAGGCTCTTTGTGATTACCGATTGTAGGGAATTGATAAACCAGCTGAATGAATGTTTCGGTTATCGGCAAGCAAACCTATACGTTTCAAAAATTTTTAAACCAAATTTGAGAAGCCCCCCAAAAGATTCAAAGATTCAATTAAGCCATCTATCAAGGAAAAAGAATGCCAGGTAACAATTTGAGTTGCGTGAGGCTGATTATGATTTGTGCAGGTGTTGAACCGCCAGTGAGACGCAGGCACTTTTACGAACTACACTATTTCAATATCCTTAAGCAATGCAATTAAGATCTTGTCAGATTTATGGTAAGTTTTAGCTAGTTCTTTTCAAGTACCTTATTAAAATAAACCCGTCATCAGCTTTTATCAAGATTTGTACACAAATAGCTTTATAGTAATAATGTTAAGCAATAGTTTGTACCCGGGTCGACGCAATTTGCCAAATTTATGTAAGATCAGCGGTAATTAACATTGACAAGTAGGATAGTTCATCGTAATTACCTTAAACAATTTTGCGTTGAATGCATTGAATTTAACGTAGATGTACATACTTTGCGTTGAATTAAGCGTAGATCTTACAATTTTTGCGTTGAATTTAGCGTTGGTTTTACAAAAAACATTATCGCAAAAACTCTGGGTATGGGAATCGAACCACTGACATCCTGCTTACTTGTCGCCTCTTCTACCACCGGCACAGAACCTTACCCAGGATCCGCAGTCTCTAGAGATCGGACTGTAACATCGTGTTTCTAATATTTTTGGCGTTTGTAAGCGTAGATCTTACAAAATTTTGCGTTGAGTTCAACTTCGATATTATTCGATTTTTTTTCAATTTTTACACTAATTTCTGTCTTTTCAACTCTTTTCAGTTTTTTTCTTGCAGGCAACTGGTTTCTGATTTTTTGAAAAAAATTGCAAAAAATTGTTCACCCCACCACCCCACCCCCACGTACTCACCCCCCCCCCCTCACCAAACGCACCCCCCCCCCCCCCACGTACCCCATCCCCCCACACCACACGTACCCCCACGTACCCCATACCCCCTCACTACATGTACCCCCCCCCCCCAGAAACACACAACCCCCCCTTCTCGTACCAACCACGCCACCTCACCCCCTCTTACCCCACTCCCACACGTACTCCCATAGACTGCGCCCCCTTCAAACGTAACCTCACTTCTGACCCCTACCCCCCACGTACGCCCCCACAAAAAATCAAAAAGCAAAATTATGTAGTTTCAACGCTAAGATCAACGCAAAATATGTAAGATCTACGCTAAATTCAACGCAAAATATGTAAGATGTACGCTAAATATGTAAGTTTAACGCTAATTTCAACGCAAAATAAGTGAGATCTACACAAAATTCAACGCAAATATGCAGGATTGGGGTTGAAAGCGTTGAATTTATGTAAGTTGCTAAATTCAACGCAAAACTATGTAAGATGTACGCTAAATTCAACACAAAATATGTAAGATTGGCGTTGACTGCGTTGAATTTATGTAAGATATCCGCTTAATTCAACGCAAAAAATGTAAGATCTACGGTGAATTCAACGCAAAATATGTCAGGTTGGCGTTGAATGAGTAGAATTTATGAAAGTCTAGGCTAATTTCAACGCAAAATATGCGATTGGCGTTGAATGCGTTGATCTTATGTAAGATCTACGCTTAATTCAACGCAAAATAAGTAAGATCTACACTAAATTCAAAGCAAAATATGCAAGATTGGCGTTGAAAGCGTTGAATTTATGTAAGATCTACGCTAAATTCAACGCAAAGTTTGTAAGATCTACTCTAAATTCAACGCGAAACTATGTAAGATATGCGCTAATTTCAATACAAAGTATGTAAGATCTACGCTAAATTCAACGCAAAATATGTAAGATTGGCGTTCAAAGCGTTGAATTTATGTTAGATCTACGCTCAAGCGTTGTTCTTACATAAATTCAAACCATTCAGCGCCAATCTTACATAATTTTGCGTTTTTTTAGCGTTGTGACCTGGACCCGGGTAGAAAGATTATTCGTGGATCACTTGATCATATTGAACATAGATGGGTACTCTCATAAACAAAAATATCCGGGATGGGTGTCTTTATCACTTGAATTTCAACGTGGACCTCAACTTGGGATGGACCAAACTATGACATTTCAAACTGAATGGGGAGCTGATTGACATCACAATTCATACCGCATTGCAATGACTGACTGTAAAACGAGTGTCCAAGTAAGATGCATTTCGGATTCTTGATGTTCCTGCCCATCGTAGTAGAAAAGGATGATAACCCGAATTGGGAACACAATTGTGAACAAAAACCCAAGCAAACACTCATGCATCAGGGATCTGAAGTCTCTTCGGATGTTGACAATGATGCCAGTTGTAGCTCTTCGACGTTCCTCCGGGTACTCAATTCCATGGGAAAGTGCCCGTCGAAGCACGAAAGGAGCCTTTATTATACAGTACAGGAATATTCCACATGACACGCAAATCATGGCTATTTGTTTCACCAGCAGGCCATAGTTCACCCTAAAATGTGAGAGCAAGGGTATAGTTGTTGCCCAAATGAGGTTTCTATGAGAATTTAAGTTGGCACTCTAATTAGGCCATGACTTAATCTTTGGTGCAAAAATCGTCTTTCAATAGAAATTTTTTTCGTCTCCGTGCATGCTCATTCCTATTCCAATTATCTTGTTTTCATTGGTTGCTGGCTTTTTTCAGCTCTAACAAGATGTATGCGTCTTGAATTTGATCGCCAGCGCAAGGTTTTTGTCAAAATGGGATTAGTTTGGTCTTTTTCAAAACCCTAGTCCAGAAGACCGAATAAAAGCGAACTAAGAAATTGTCGGAATGGTCAGTTTGATCGTTTCGTATGTTCCATTTTAATCGTAGGAAATCGTCAGTATGTTTGGTTTCTCAAGATTTGGTATTTTCATTTTTTAAACGCAAGACATGTTCCGTATGTTTCGTTTGAAAAAAGAAGTCGTGAATTTTTCCAAAAAAATTGCAAATGCAAACATAAACACCGTTCTTCTCGCTGGAGTTTCAAATGGACTCCTTCGAAAACAGTTCTACAGGAATGTACAAGGAATGTAAACGAAGTCATCGCAAATTCTTTTATGAGCTCGTTGACAAAATTAATTGAACAAGTATATTTTTTGTCTGTGTTTAAATTCACAAAAGAAACACAATTGTTGAACAGTGATGTGAATTCCCGGAGCCAGACTGGATGGTTATCTTTTAAGATCTTACAAGATTCTTTCAAAAAAATGTTTACTTTGTAAGATGAATGTTTATCTTGTAAGATTCTTGTAAGACGGATGGTTATCTTGTAAGATTCTTGCAAATTTGAAAAAGTGAAAAATTACGTCTTCTTTGCATCTGGAAAAGCACAAACCCTCGGAGTAGCACGGCACGAAAGAAAAAAAACTAAAGGAAACAAAAATCATTAGCCACGGAACTTAAGGAAGATCATGAAAAAGACGTTTTGCTACAACAATTGAATATCCAATACCATTAAAAGATTTTTTGTCTTTTCAAAAAACTTTCTCATTGAAATAGAAAATAGCGAGCACAATTTGGCTCACTGAGCAATAATTTGGATATATAATAAACTTCACTGCGTTACAAGAAAAGCTAATTAGAATTTCAAAGACAAAATTTGCAAAGTCTTGTGGTAAGCTCCTTCACAGCTTTGCCGTAGTCTGTAAAATCAAAAATGTTTTAATAATTGGTTGCAATTGAACTACTGAATGTTTATCTTGTAAGATTCTGTCAGAAAATCTTGTAAGACGGTGCATCCACTTGTAAGAATCTTCCAAAATGTTGTAAGATCTTACAAGATTACCATTGGGAGTGGTCTCGGGCATCCACTTGAAAACACTTCTTAAAACACTTTAAATGACCGATTTAAAAACTCATGTGAGATTTTACTCTGTTGTTTATGATTGTTAATGATTACAATGGCTTAATAAAAATAATCGCTTGTTGAACTCTTTAGTTTTGCAGTTATCCCATTGTTGCCTAAAGCCGATAATTTTTGATAATTTCTGATGCTATTATGACCATCCGCTTCATTGAATGTCCTTGCTGGATCAGCATTGGACAAGGATCTAAAATAGAGTACAAATGGCATACAGTTGCATAGAAACTTTGATGCCCGTAAAGAAACCATCAATTAGGCTGATAATAGCATGGTCATAGTTATGGACATATCAAAATCAGCATTAGATCAGAAGTACATTTTTATTTTGAAAAAAGAATGATCAGTGTATATTTTGACCTTAGCAGTGACTGTACAAGTGTAAAAAACGACTGTACACGATTTCTGGATTTACACGGGTTTAGTATTGAAATGCTCTGGGTGCTAAACCCAGGCATTAAGTTAACAGACTTTGGGAAAAACGGGTCTAGTAAACAGGCAAAAGTGGCTTTAGCCAACATTCTGAAAATTTGTCCCTTGTAAAGATTTTTTTGCCGTAAACAATCCAAAATGTATTGTTAATGAAAAGAGTATAAGGAAAAATTAAAAAGTAAAAGAGCATGCAAGGCACGTAATAACTAAGATGAGAACACCAAGCTAAGATCTGATGACTGAAACTGCTTTTTTTTATACCCCACATAAATTAATACCAAAATCTATACAGTACGTAAAACTCATGAGCTTTTGCAACCCAACTGTTGATGTAGGCGCTGTTGATGTAGGCATTTTGGAATTACATTAGGATGTGAGCCTTTCTGTTTTTCTGGAGCAGCAGTATGAGTTGTTTCAGAGACAATGAGGTGCCAAATTTTTCAAGACATAAACAAGGTTGTCAAACTTTATTGATGAAAGATCTACCTAAAGGGCAAGGATTTGCAGATAGGGAAAGCGGGTCCTCTTAGTCGATTGAAACTTTTATCATTGGTCGGGATTCCGTGATTGACAATTTTTTAAGTGAATAAGGACAGTGATTTTTGTCAGTGAGTGTTCCTGAGCCAATCACTTCATAATTATAAAAACTAAATAAAAATAAAATTTTCCAGCTACCACCAAAATGGGAGCAAGAGGAGGGTTAAGTTTTCAATTAATATGTATTCCTAGACTATGTAGCTTAATGTTGTTTTGTACAACATTTTGAGAGCATGTGCTCTTTTTTGCAACTCGCAAAAAGAGCTAATGAAGGAGTTTTCATTAACATAACTGAAATTTTTGGTTCATCTGTGGCCGCTGACGAATTTGAGCATGCAACTTTTTGAGGAATCGGCAGAAAGCTAACAAGAAAATTTCAATTGAACCCTTCTTACCATTGGTCATGTAAGTAGAACAATATAACATGTGAGTAGAAAATAAATTTGTTGTATTAATTTTTGAGCCATTCTTCGACAACTCATGCAATCATGGAAAAATTTGTCTGACAAGAGCTCGGCATGACGAAAGTATACAATATCGTTCTTAAAAATTTACTTGTTTACTCAACACAAAAATTTACTTACTATTACATGATCGTTGACTGATAATTTGTTCAAAGATTGGAATTGTTTCGTGAAAATTTTGCAGATGGAGGGCGGTCGGTGGACAGCCACATTAAACTTTAAACCCAACTCTCATTTGTTCTCTTGACTATATTGCTAATGGAAAATTTGAGAACCACAAAATAAGAAAGAAGAAGAGTTTGTTTGATTTTTTAATGCTTTCAATGACTTTAAAACTTCAGCACTCTATTAACTTCCGTTTGAACACCAATGTCAGTATACAGAACAGAATTGAAAAAAGTGAAGATATCATCAGTATATCTTTGCTTCAATTAAAAAATGAGAAACTGAAACAACAAATTTTTTTTGGAAAATTAGAAAGTCCGATTTTTCATGAAACATTTGACGACATTCTTGCAAATTTTTGCGTTACATTGTAACCCGTCCTCAATAAGAACCCTCCATCGTTTTATTTGTTATGATGATATGAAATAACAGAATTGGTTCTTTAAGGGAAATTCAAAATCAGGACTACCGGAAAGGCAGCCCTTTGACAGAACGGATAAAAACTTTTCCCTTTCGGCTTCATTACTTCTAACTTACACTGACTTTGATTTTTGGGCTGTTCAAAATGTTTCAGTTTGATTAGCTGTCCAATATAAAGGAATCTCCATAGCAGTCCTTGACATATGTTAATTTCAAATTTTAAAAACGTTCATTTGTGCAGGTGGGAAAAAAGTATAATAAAGTTTTTATGTGACTATGCCAATTTGGTCAGTATTTTAGCAAGAAGAAGAAAACATTCAATTTAGGAAAAAGCGAAGAAAATATTATCTGTGACAACACTAACAGTCTTTTCAACTAAATCTTCGTTGGCTTTTAAGCGAACATTCCTAAGCTGACTCAAAGGTTTAGTTAGAATTATCAACAGACAGAATGCATCTGCATGAGGTACCAGAAATATAAAAAAACATCTGTTCTTCATTACAAAAGTGTCGAAAAAGCAATATCTTTATACTTTTTCTTCGATATTTTACACAATTATTGAATAGGATTTTTTTTATATTGAACTGATTGATCACAATTGTTCAAAAGCAGAAGTTTTCCGAATATAGGACAGAAAATTAAACTTTCTTAGCAAAACGACAAAGTTTGACATAATCAAACACTCTATTTTCCGAATAGTTTTTGATATTTGGTGACATTTATATGACACCATTTTTCAACTAGTTCTAACTAATTGGCAACAATTTCATCACTGGGCAAATTTTAAATGAACAAATAGCTAGATGAGAAAATCTCAGTTGTTTACTTGACGGCTATATCTGGCTATATCTAGCAGATTACTTCAATTTTTGCAAATAATTGTCTCTATCTGTTCAGGATAAATATCTTCTTCCTCCTGCTAAACATCAATTTGCCGAGAAGCTGGTTTAGGTCGCAAATTAATTGAAAATTAATGTTGTTTAATATCTGTTGAATTCATATCAAAACGAGGGTCGTGAATCTTTTCAGTTTTCATATTAAAGAAAAATGCTGTACTGTACTGTACATAGAGGTTGCTCCAAAAAATTTTTCCAATTTAGGTTTCGCAAAACTGATAGTTAAAGGAGCATTTCGTCTCACAAAAATAACGATTGAGTATTCTTGAGACGCTTTTGGAACTTTCTGCGCTAGAACAGTATTGGACGTGCCGTCTTGTTGTCTTCTGTGGACTTCAAATATGGATCATCAAGCCTTAGAGAACTGGCGTTCCAACCATTTTAGCGGGATTTTCAGCTACACTGACGTAATCCCTGTCGTATGCAGTTGAAGTATCATTAAAATGCTGCCAATTTTCGACAGCGTTTCCCTGAAGATTTGAGCCAATAAAGTTTAGCTATGATATCAGAAAAGAAAACAATTTCGTTTAACTGGATGCCGTGCTCCCCTTTGACGAATTGAGATGAGCTGCATCAATTGTTGCTTGTAACTCATGATTCAGATTTGTCATTCTCTTGGTATACCTCACGCTTATACTTCGTTTGATAAACATAAGATGTATAAATTCACCAATGTGCCATCCTGAATGGCAAAAGCACGAAAAGAGAAGTGTCTGGCTCTTTGGAGAAAAAATGGAGTACTAATTGTTTTACCTCCTTGTTTTTCAACAAACTGCAAGGGATTTAAATGGTCAAAAATAGATGCCTGGAACCGCGGAATTTTTTGTTGCGATACCATGTGCGAATCATCAGGCGACAAATTTCATTGAACAACTTTTTTTATCACATAATTGTCTGTTTCTGTTTTCATGATAAACCCAGAGTCTTTTTACCTTAAAGTGACGTGTTGCGTTTCAAAAGTTGGTCTTCTTTGCTCACACTTTGAAAATATAAGCCGAATTCAGTTTTTCACGTTAATAGATGTTACCGTCTATTAAAATTATGCTTTAGTGCTGCTCAATAGTTGGAGATACTTCTTAACGTTTGCGGTTGAAACGTACCTGCCGCCCTTGTGCATATTGCCTTCTACGTTATAAAACTGCGAGACAGGTCGTTTACGTTAGGTTTTTGTTGAACGATGTCCAGTATAAATAGCGGCGCATACAGATGAAATTGCACCAAGTGTGTGATCATTTTTACTGCCGTTTTCTGATGTTTTGCATCCAATATCAGACACGAAACAATAATAAGGACGGTATGAAGTAACATTCTTAGTATGCATAAACTTCAAGGTTGGCGGCGTTTTTGACTTGTTATACCCTGAAGTGCAACTGCACCCCAGCAAGGCCATAGGGCCATTCGAGACCTTCAAACAATACTGAACTCAAAGATTATCTATTGAAAAACCCTAATTGGTTGGCTACTTTTCGGTTTTCACGTTTTTTTTTTACACAAAAAGAATTTCCTTCTAGTTTTGGCTTTTGTTTAAGAGTTCGTTCTCCAATTGAAAGCGAGAATGAGCTTGAGTATGAAAAAAATGATTTTGTTTATAGGCCTCGATGCTGGTTTGCCCATCACAAGTCAAACGTAAAAGTATTTAGAGCCTACGGCGTATTTTTAGAGCTATTAACAATTTTACTATAGAAGGTGACTTCAAGGTTGTCAACGCTAATGGCATGGGTCATGTGATTTTCAATGGAATCTGGAATCGTGATATGGTCAAGATAATCACATTTCGGATCTATTCTGTCCCCCCCCCCCCCAGCTTAATAATAATATAATAATAATAAATTGTTTATGGTTGGTACAGGATAATTATCATTAATTTTACAATGATTGCAATCAATAGAAATCGCACCAACCAATAGCACACTATTAGGTCTCACTGACCTGTTTTCAAGTGCCTCTAGCGGAAAATAATTCACTGTCAATACCTATTCACTAAGGTCAAATCAAATTTTTTTGTTTGTTTTTAGTAAATTGAAAACAAAAGAGACAAAAAAAATAAATACCATAATCCGTAGTTTTGTGTTTTTGTTAACTAAAAATTGCTTCCGTTAGTTGTTCATTTTCCAGTATGAAATTGTCTAAAAAATTGTGTGAAAGTCTACGTATTTCGTTTTCTTTCAGGTTTTTTACTTTGTCTACAAACATTGGTTCGATTATTAAAACTAGGTTTAATAACCTTCTTAACCTTGTATACAAACAATTTTTCACGCATGAGTTCTTACTAGTTGAGATCCTTTTAGACCGACTGCCTGAAAGGTTTTCTAGATCCTGACCGCTCAACAAATTTGACAAGGATGCAATTTTGCATTCGCCCCGAGGGATATTAATCAGAGTTTTGAAAAGTTCATATATGTGAAGTTCCCTAACAGTGAAGAGTTTATGTTCTTCTCTCAAGGAGCCCAGCGATTCGAAACTCCTTTTGTGGAAGATAATTTTAATCAACCGTTTTGTAAGTTTTTCCAGATTTTTTAACACATTTTTAGAAGTTGAGCCATAGATGAGAACTCCATATTGCAATATTGGCTTGATGTATGTTCTAAAAACTTGGATCATTTGACGAGATGTTAAGACTTTTCTGAGCCTGTAGAAAATGCCACAAAACTTGACAAGGCGTTTTTCGATGTAGGATACATGATGTTGGAAACTTAATTGACAATCAATAATCACACCTAAATATTTGTACTGCTTTACTGACTCAATCGTTTCATTATCGAGAGAAAATTCTTTTTCAAACTGAATTTTCCGTCGACCATTAAAGAGCACGTTTTTTGTTTTATTTGCGTTGAGGACCAGCTTGTTTTCTTTTATCCAATCATTTGTGTCATTTACTGCTAACTGATGATTGTTCAATAGTTCAATGTCCCTACTTCCTGTTATAATTGCTGTGTCATCAGCATACAGTATTAGATCTGTTTCTTTCTGCATTGATTTGATGTCATTAATATAAATAAGGAACAGAATTGGTCCCAGTATAGACCCTTGGGGGACACCTGTTTCTAAAAGTTTCATCGAAGATTTCTTTTTTCCAATTTGAATGTATTGCTCTCGGTTCTTCAGGAACGATTCAATAAGCTGATATGTTTCCTTACGAAAACCATAACAAAAACATTTTTGTAACAAAAGTTTGTGATCAACTGTGTCGAACGCCTTCTTTAGATCGAGAAATGTGCAGCAAGAAACATTAGTTCTGTTTGTCCATAATTGACGAATTGTTTCCACCAATGTAGCAATGGCATCAACTGTGCTCCGTTTGTTCCGAAAACCGAACTGTTTTTCACTCAGAATGTGATAGGGATCGAGGAACTGTACCATCCTATTATAGATCAGTTTCTCGAAAGATCTTCCCGATTGTCGGTAGCAAGGAGATTGGCCTGTAGTTTGTTGGCTCATGTTTGTCACCCTCCTTGTGTAAGGGTACAACTTTGGCAATCTTTAAAGCATCAGGAAAATAACTTTTGATAATGCATCTATGAAACAATCGTTCCAAACAACTTGCAAGAGGATCAGACATTTTCTTTAGAAATATGTAATTTAGGCTATGGCAGTCTAAGCAGTACTTAAGTCGAATTTTATGCAGTACCTCTTCTATGTCTTTTTTGGTAATTTTGCTAAAAAAGAAAGAGTTGATTTTTTTTCGGTGGTAATTTAGTTTTATTGTTGGGTTGAATTTCAGACGAAAGTTTTTTCCCAATACTCGCGAAAAAGTTATTGAAGTTTTCAACTTGGTTTTGGGTGAATATATCTTGTTCTGGTTTTTGTGATTTTCCCATCAATTCGTTGTAGATGTTGAAAAATTCTCTCGTATTTTGCCTACTTTCCACGTGTAATTTTTCTTGATAGAAAGTCCATCTTTTTTTCCTTACCAAGTTTTTTTACAAGATTACTTTGTTTTTTGTATGCAAGTTTGTTTTCTTCGGAATTTATTTCATTCATTTTTCTTCTTTGTTGTTTCTTTTTAGTAGTATCTTTTTTTATTTCATTGTCAATCCAGTTTTTTATTTTGCTAGGTTTCACTTTTTTCATGGGACAAAATTTGTCTAGAGTTATCGTGAGACTACTGTGAAGCTCAGAGATCTGTTTATCAATTGTTTTCATGGGGCTGCGGAGACTTTTGAGTTTTTCTCCTAAAAAATATTGGGCCTCTTTGAGCACATTTTCATTCCCTAATGCTTTCCAATTTCTCGTAAAAGTATTTGATTCTTTGCAGTTATCATTAAAGTTTGTGTTAAAAGTTGCTAGTACAGTGTGATGATCTGAAACATCCGATTGGTCCGGTTTTATTTTCAATGGAATGTTGGATAAAAGATGTCCAGGCATGAATTTGAAGAAACAGTTTCCCTAGTTGGTGTTAAAAGTTTTGGAATATCTAAGTTGTTTCTGTTCATTAGGTTTCTCAAACGCTTTTGCTTAATTCCGTTTTGAATCATATTAACATTAAAATCACCACAAATAATCTGATGAGTTTCTGGTGGAACAACGAGTTCATCGAGATATTGATCTAGTATCTCGAAAGTCTCAAAAGTTGTGGCGTTAGGTGGAATATATACACATGAAATTAAAAGTTTCGATTTTTTCAGTTGAACCGAAACACTAATGATCTGCAGATTGTTTGTTGTTAGTTTCTTTTCCACTCGGTAACAAAAAGTTTCTTTCGCATAAAGACCTACGCCTCCCCCTCGTTTTTTTTCTTAAATCTACTAAAAGGGGATGGTAACCATCCAATTTAAAGATTTCACACGAATTCTGTTCAGAAAGCCAAGTTTCTGTAATGCAAATCAATTCAGGTTTCAATTCCATGGTATTCAAGTAAACATTAAACTCGTCAAAGTTTCGCGGCAGTGATCTCATGTTTTGCAGCAAAATCAATGAATTTTTTTGTAACGCAAGCGTCGTTTGTGTCTCTGTTGAACATCAGTTTTTTCTCATAAAAAGCGGATACACAGGCCAAATCGATCCCCCGCACACATAACAATAGCCTAAATTACATTTGGTTTTTGCGCCTCTTCACATATGAGGGAGAGAGAAAAAATTAAAAGGTACGGGATTTACCCAAAAAAAAGAAAAAAGAAAAAAGAGAAAAAAAAGTGCGCATTAGTGAGCATAAATCTTTTATGACCCCCAGGCGCACGTGCCATATGACAACATATAATTTGTAACAGGGGGTCATAAAAACACTGGGGGGGGGGGGCGAAACAGAATAGATCCCAAATTTCTTACAAACTTTTTAAACCTGTTTTGAATGGTGTCTTTTTGAAATCTGTTGCTGTTTCTACATCATTCAATTGAACTGCTGTCTCAAGATTTGTAAATTTTTTGTCATCTCGTATAAACGCGAGTAGGTTTTTTTAAAAAAATTAGGATAGTAACTGATAGGCATTCTAACTTTAGTGATCATGTCAAACTTCAACTGTGATTTTCAGGAACGCGGAAGTATCAAAAGTACTTTCAAGAATTGAACCGAAAGAAAAGAAAATTGCCCTGATCTGTATAGTGGAACCAGTTTAGCGGCTCATAGCGGTTTCACAGCTATTTTTGTGCCTAAAATGCGGAGTGTTGTCATACTTTTTGCAACTATGTTCAGTTCGACGAAATTTTTTTGAATTGAACTATTTTACATGGTGACTACAATCAAACTCGAAGCAGAGCTGTGATTCGTTGACCACATTCTGAAGAACAAGAAGAAAAAGTCTGAAATTTAAAACGTTTATGCGGATTCTGACAGGCCAATCTTCTCTCTGGCAAATGTTTGTTGGTTCTCCTTTGAAAAAGAGCTGCCTTACTGACTGTTGTTGATTTTGATTCTGTAATCTTGTTGCATATATGTTGTATTAGCGACATTCGTGGTCTTATTGGAGGGCGCCTTGAAGTTGTTGGCGCTGGTTTACATCTACAAGCTTTTTCTTTATTTTTTAACCAAACATGTATGGCTGTTAGAAATGGTTGAAACCACGCTTTTTCAGACTGTGTTTTTTCTATTCGCACTGGTATCAGGAGTTTGTTCAGTGCAAGTCCTATATTTATTCTAGAACGGATTTCTTGATTGAAATCAAATTGGTGAAAAGTGTCAACTAAGCTCAAAAAAAAGGCTTAAAAGTGAGTTAGCTTTCGGTGACAGTTAGGATGGGAGGCCTGAACTGTGAGAGTTTTTCAGGAAAGGCGTTTGCTCTCCAGATCTGATTTACAACTCATGTCTCGCTACAAACAAGGATGCTCGGTAATGTACGATTGCAAGTAAGGTTCCGACCCCGCTCATCCTCAATTTGGCAATATTGTCTACCGATTGAGGAACAGATAGAAAACTCGCAAAAATTTAGGTATTTGTCAAAAAATTGGTGTATTTACAAAAAGACAGCCTCCAAAGCAAATAACTCAGTAGAGTAAAAAAAGATGCAATTTAGATTGATGGCATTTGCCTTTATAAAGAATGCGAAGACAAGGCGAACAGCAAAATCAAACAATAACAACAAACAATTATTACCTACAAAACTTTATGCCCATTTAAAAAACTTAATAACAAAGTCAAAATGGCTTCAGATAAATCTCAAACTACACAAAATAACTTTTATCTCAATAGAAAAGGTAAGAATCAGTCCATAGTAAGGCTCGGAAACAATCGAACAAAAAAGAGCAAAAACATTTAAGTTAGAAATTTCGCTTATAGTTTTAAAAACATTTAATTTCAAAGTAATGGAAACCATTAGAAATGAACTGAAAACATCCCATAGTTTTATGATTACCTATGTTTCTATACCAGGGCATTAAGACCAGTCCTTATTGAATTTTTTTTATGCGGTTACAAAAAACCAACAAGCAAAAAACCAACAAACAAAAATAAACAACAAACACAAAAATTCAATCAAAACTCGCCAGAAAACGTTGTCAAAGCCTTATTTTGCTCCTAACAAATGTTCGATTGCGCCTTCCTTGAACAACAATAATGTGGTATGTTATTTCTTATTAATGAGACCAGGTAAAGAGCAGACAAAAAAGGGGAAAAATTAGATAAAATTTTTGTGTTTATAGAAAAAAATTATTTCCAAGGTCATCAAAGCCGTTAGCTCCTAAATGAAAAAAATAAACATGTTCAATTGTTTGTCCAAAAGAAACCTTAATATCTTTAATTATCCAAAATAAGTCTTAAATCTACAAAAAGAACATCAAAAATGACAAAAATCAAAGATTTTTTTGTGAAAAACCCGTCTCCAAGCCAGTAAAGTCAACGAATTTTTAAAAACATTTTTAAACTTTTGTGACAAAAGCACCTTGTGGCACCTTTTCTTGACACCAATAATGTCAAATATGACCTGTAATTAACGAGTCTAGGTAATAAACAGACAATAAAATGAACAAAATTGCGAAGTTAAAAAGTGATTTTTTTTTCTTGTTTTTGAAATCAATTGTTCTCAAAGTCATGAAAGCCATAAGCTATGTACTCAAGTCAGAATGTGGGCTCATCTTATTTCCCATTATTAATAGTCAATGAAACCTGTCATTATACAGGACATTTCATACGACTAAAGAGACAGAGTAAAAACGACAGCTAAAGACAAATTAAAAAACTTGATTGAATTCTTCAAGAAAGTAGTGTCGGAGCCATTAAAACCATTTTTTTGTGTTTAATTGTGCCTTGTGTGAACGCAAATAATGTGA
>NW_027452045.1:0-18278 GCF_964194025.1 Convolutriloba macropyga
GCTTGAGTTAGCTCGGGTTAGCTTGAGTTAGCTTGAGTTAGCTTGAGTTAGCTTTAGCTAGCTTGAGTTAGCTTGAGTTAGCTTGAGTTAGCTTGAACTAGCTTGAGTTAGCTTGAGTTAGCTTGAGTTAGCTTGAGTTAGCTTGAGTTAGCTTGAGTTAGCTTGTCTTAGCTTTAGCTAGCTTGAGTTAGCTTGAACTAGCTTTAGCTACCTTGAGTTAGCTTGAGTTAGCTCGGGTTAGCTTGAGTTAGCTTGAGTTAGCTTGAGTTAGCTTTAGCTAGCTTGAGTTAGCTTGAGTTAGCTTGAGTTAGCTTGAGTTAGCTTGAATTAGCTTGAGTTAGCTTGAGTTAGCTTTAGCTAGCTTGGGTTAGCTTGAGCTAGCTTGAGTTAGCTCGGGTTAGCTTGAGTTAGCTTGAGTTAGCTTTAGCTAGCTTGAGTTAGCTTGAGTTAGCTTGAGTTAGCTTGAGTTAGCTTTAGCTAGCTTGAGTTAGCTTGAACTAGCTTGAGTTAGCTTGAGCTAGCTTGAGTTAGCTTGAGTTAGCTTGAGTTAGCTTTAGCTAGCTTGAGTTAGCTTGAACTAGCTTGAGTTAGCTTGAGTTAGCTTGAGTTAGCTTGTCTTAGCTTTAGCTAGCTTGAGCTAGCTTGAACTAGCTTTAGCTACCTTGAGTTAGCTTGAGTTAGCTCGGGTTAGCTTGAGTTAGCTTGAGTTTAGCTTGAGGTTAGCTTTAGCTAGCTTGAGTTAGCTTGAGTTAGCTTGAGTTAGCTTGAACTAGCTTGAGTTAGCTTGAGTTAGCTTGAGTTAGCTTGAGTTAGCTTGAGTTAGCTTGTCTTAGCTTTAGCTAGCTTGAGTTAGCTTGAACTAGCTTTAGCTACCTTGAGTTAGCTTGAGTTAGCTCGGGTTAGCTTGAGTTAGCTTGAGTTAGCTTGAGTTAGCTTTAGCTAGCTTGAGTTAGCTTGAGTTAGCTTGAGTTAGCTTGAGTTAGCTTGAATTAGCTTGAGTTAGCTTGAGTTAGCTTTAGCTAGCTTGGGTTAGCTTGAGCTAGCTTGAGTTAGCTCGGGTTAGCTTGAGTTAGCTTGAGTTAGCTTTAGCTAGCTTGAGTTAGCTTGAGTTAGCTTGAGTTAGCTTGAGTTAGCTTTAGCTAGCTTGAGTTAGCTTGAACTAGCTTGAGTTAGCTTGAGCTAGCTTGAGTTAGCTTGAGTTAGCTTGAGTTAGCTTTAGCTAGCTTGAGTTAGCTTGAACTAGCTTGAGTTAGCTTGAGCTAGCTTGAGTTAGCTTGAGTTAGCTTGAGTTAGCTTTAGCTAGCTTGAGTTAGCTTGAACTAGCTTGAGTTAGCTTGAGTTAGCTTGAGTTAGCTTGAGTTAGCTTGTCTTAGCTTTAGCTAGCTTGAGCTAGCTTGAACTAGCTTTAGCTACCTTGAGTTAGCTTGAGTTAGCTCGGGTTAGCTTGAGTTAGCTTGAGTTAGCTTGAGTTAGCTTGAGCTAGCTTGAGTTAGCTTGAGTTAGCTTGAGTTAGCTTTAGCTAGCTTGAGTTAGCTTGAACTAGCTTGAGTTAGCTTGAGCTAGCTTGAGTTAGCTTGAGTTAGCTTGAGTTAGCTTTAGCTAGCTTGAGTTAGCTTGAACTAGCTTGAGTTAGCTTGAGTTAGCTTGAGTTAGCTTGAGTTAGCTTGTCTTAGCTTTAGCTAGCTTGAGCTAGCTTGAACTAGCTTTAGCTACCTTGAGTTAGCTTGAGTTAGCTCGGGTTAGCTTGAGTTAGCTTGAGTTAGCTTGAGTTAGCTTTAGCTAGCTTGAGTTAGCTTGAGTTAGCTTGAGTTAGCTTGAACTAGCTTGAGTTAGCTTGAGTTAGCTTGAGTTAGCTTGAGTTAGCTTGAGTTAGCTTGAGTTAGCTTGTCTTAGCTTTAGCTAGCTTGAGTTAGCTTGAACTAGCTTTAGCTACCTTGAGTTAGCTTGAGTTAGCTCGGGTTAGCTTGAGTTAGCTTGAGTTAGCTTGAGTTAGCTTTAGCTAGCTTGAGTTAGCTTGAGTTAGCTTGAGTTAGCTTGAGTTAGCTTGAATTAGCTTGAGTTAGCTTGAGTTAGCTTTAGCTAGCTTGGGTTAGCTTGAGCTAGCTTGAGTTAGCTCGGGTTAGCTTGAGTTAGCTTGAGTTAGCTTTAGCTAGCTTGAGTTAGCTTGAGTTAGCTTGAGTTAGCTTGAGTTAGCTTTAGCTAGCTTGAGTTAGCTTGAACTAGCTTGAGTTAGCTTGAGCTAGCTTGAGTTAGCTTGAGTTAGCTTGAGTTAGCTTTAGCTAGCTTGAGTTAGCTTGAACTAGCTTTAGTTAGCTTGAGTTAGCTTGAGTTAGCTTGAGTTAGCTTGAGTTAGCTTGTCTTAGCTTTAGCTAGCTTGAGTTAGCTTGAACTAGCTTTAGCTACCTTGAGTTAGCTTGAGTTAGCTCGGGTTAGCTTGAGTTAGCTTGAGTTAGCTTGAGTTAGCTTTAGCTAGCTTGAGTTAGCTTGAGTTAGCTTGAGTTAGCTTGAGTTAGCTTGAGTTAGCTTGAGTTAGCTTGTCTTAGCTTTAGCTAGCTTGAGTTAGCTTGAACTAGCTTTAGCTACCTTGAGTTAGCTTGAGTTAGCTCGGGTTAGCTTGAGTTAGCTTGAGTTAGCTTGAGTTAGCTTTAGCTAGCTTGAGTTAGCTTGAGTTAGCTTGAGTTAGCTTGAGTTAGCTTGAATTAGCTTGAGTTAGCTTGAGTTAGCTTTAGCTAGCTTGGGTTAGCTTGAGCTAGCTTGAGTTAGCTCGGGTTAGCTTGAGTTAGCTTGAGTTAGCTTTAGCTAGCTTGAGTTAGCTTGAGTTAGCTTGAGTTAGCTTGAGTTAGCTTTAGCTAGCTTGAGTTAGCTTGAACTAGCTTGAGTTAGCTTGAGCTAGCTTGAGTTAGCTTGAGTTAGCTTGAGTTAGCTTTAGCTAGCTTGAGTTAGCTTGAACTAGCTTTAGTTAGCTTGAGTTAGCTTGAGTTAGCTTTAGCTAGCTTGGGTTAGCTTGAGCTAGCTTGAGTTAGCTCGGGTTAGCTTGAGTTAGCTTGAGTTAGCTTTAGCTAGCTTGAGTTAGCTTGAGTTAGCTTGAGTTAGCTTGAGTTAGCTTTAGCTAGCTTGAGTTAGCTTGAACTAGCTTGAGTTAGCTTGAGCTAGCTTGAGTTAGCTTGAGTTAGCTTGAGTTAGCTTTAGCTAGCTTGAGTTAGCTTGAACTAGCTTTAGTTAGCTTGAGTTAGCTTGAGTTAGCTTGAGTTAGCTTGAGTTAGCTTGTCTTAGCTTTAGCTAGCTTGAGTTAGCTTGAACTAGCTTTAGCTACCTTGAGTTAGCTTGAGTTAGCTCGGGTTAGCTTGAGTTAGCTTGAGTTAGCTTGAGTTAGCTTTAGCTAGCTTGAGTTAGCTTGAGTTAGCTTGAGTTAGCTTGAGTTAGCTTGAGTTAGCTTGAGTTAGCTTGTCTTAGCTTTAGCTAGCTTGAGTTAGCTTGAACTAGCTTTAGCTACCTTGAGTTAGCTTGAGTTAGCTCGGGTTAGCTTGAGTTAGCTTGAGTTAGCTTGAGTTAGCTTTAGCTAGCTTGAGTTAGCTTGAGTTAGCTTGAGTTAGCTTGAGTTAGCTTGAATTAGCTTGAGTTAGCTTGAGTTAGCTTTAGCTAGCTTGGGTTAGCTTGAGCTAGCTTGAGTTAGCTCGGGTTAGCTTGAGTTAGCTTGAGTTAGCTTTAGCTAGCTTGAGTTAGCTTGAGTTAGCTTGAGTTAGCTTGAGTTAGCTTTAGCTAGCTTGAGTTAGCTTGAACTAGCTTGAGTTAGCTTGAGCTAGCTTGAGTTAGCTTGAGTTAGCTTGAGTTAGCTTTAGCTAGCTTGAGTTAGCTTGAACTAGCTTGAGTTAGCTTGAGTTAGCTTGAGTTAGCTTGTCTTAGCTTTAGCTAGCTTGAGCTAGCTTGAACTAGCTTTAGCTACCTTGAGTTAGCTTGAGTTAGCTCGGGTTAGCTTGAGTTAGCTTGAGTTAGCTTGAGTTAGCTTTAGCTAGCTTGAGTTAGCTTGAGTTAGCTTGAGTTAGCTTGAACTAGCTTGAGTTAGCTTGAGTTAGCTTGAGTTAGCTTGAGTTAGCTTGAGTTAGCTTGTCTTAGCTTTAGCTAGCTTGAGTTAGCTTGAACTAGCTTTAGCTACCTTGAGTTAGCTTGAGTTAGCTCGGGTTAGCTTGAGTTAGCTTGAGTTAGCTTGAGTTAGCTTTAGCTAGCTTGAGTTAGCTTGAGTTAGCTTGAGTTAGCTTGAGTTAGCTTGAATTAGCTTGAGTTAGCTTGAGTTAGCTTTAGCTAGCTTGGGTTAGCTTGAGCTAGCTTGAGTTAGCTCGGGTTAGCTTGAGTTAGCTTGAGTTAGCTTTAGCTAGCTTGAGTTAGCTTGAGTTAGCTTGAGTTAGCTTGAGTTAGCTTTAGCTAGCTTGAGTTAGCTTGAACTAGCTTGAGTTAGCTTGAGCTAGCTTGAGTTAGCTTGAGTTAGCTTGAGTTAGCTTTAGCTAGCTTGAGTTAGCTTGAACTAGCTTGAGTTAGCTTGAGCTAGCTTGAGTTAGCTTGAGTTAGCTTGAGTTAGCTTTAGCTAGCTTGAGTTAGCTTGAACTAGCTTGAGTTAGCTTGAGTTAGCTTGAGTTAGCTTGAGTTAGCTTGTCTTAGCTTTAGCTAGCTTGAGCTAGCTTGAACTAGCTTTAGCTACCTTGAGTTAGCTTGAGTTAGCTCGGGTTAGCTTGAGTTAGCTTGAGTTAGCTTGAGTTAGCTTGAGCTAGCTTGAGTTAGCTTGAGTTAGCTTGAGTTAGCTTTAGCTAGCTTGAGTTAGCTTGAACTAGCTTGAGTTAGCTTGAGCTAGCTTGAGTTAGCTTGAGTTAGCTTGAGTTAGCTTTAGCTAGCTTGAGTTAGCTTGAACTAGCTTGAGTTAGCTTGAGTTAGCTTGAGTTAGCTTGAGTTAGCTTGTCTTAGCTTTAGCTAGCTTGAGCTAGCTTGAACTAGCTTTAGCTACCTTGAGTTAGCTTGAGTTAGCTCGGGTTAGCTTGAGTTAGCTTGAGTTAGCTTGAGTTAGCTTTAGCTAGCTTGAGTTAGCTTGAGTTAGCTTGAGTTAGCTTGAACTAGCTTGAGTTAGCTTGAGTTAGCTTGAGTTAGCTTGAGTTAGCTTGAGTTAGCTTGAGTTAGCTTGTCTTAGCTTTAGCTAGCTTGAGTTAGCTTGAACTAGCTTTAGCTACCTTGAGTTAGCTTGAGTTAGCTCGGGTTAGCTTGAGTTAGCTTGAGTTAGCTTGAGTTAGCTTTAGCTAGCTTGAGTTAGCTTGAGTTAGCTTGAGTTAGCTTGAGTTAGCTTGAATTAGCTTGAGTTAGCTTGAGTTAGCTTTAGCTAGCTTGGGTTAGCTTGAGCTAGCTTGAGTTAGCTCGGGTTAGCTTGAGTTAGCTTGAGTTAGCTTTAGCTAGCTTGAGTTAGCTTGAGTTAGCTTGAGTTAGCTTGAGTTAGCTTTAGCTAGCTTGAGTTAGCTTGAACTAGCTTGAGTTAGCTTGAGCTAGCTTGAGTTAGCTTGAGTTAGCTTGAGTTAGCTTTAGCTAGCTTGAGTTAGCTTGAACTAGCTTTAGTTAGCTTGAGTTAGCTTGAGTTAGCTTGAGTTAGCTTGAGTTAGCTTGTCTTAGCTTTAGCTAGCTTGAGTTAGCTTGAACTAGCTTTAGCTACCTTGAGTTAGCTTGAGTTAGCTCGGGTTAGCTTGAGTTAGCTTGAGTTAGCTTGAGTTAGCTTTAGCTAGCTTGAGTTAGCTTGAGTTAGCTTGAGTTAGCTTGAGTTAGCTTGAGTTAGCTTGAGTTAGCTTGTCTTAGCTTTAGCTAGCTTGAGTTAGCTTGAACTAGCTTTAGCTACCTTGAGTTAGCTTGAGTTAGCTCGGGTTAGCTTGAGTTAGCTTGAGTTAGCTTGAGTTAGCTTTAGCTAGCTTGAGTTAGCTTGAGTTAGCTTGAGTTAGCTTGAGTTAGCTTGAATTAGCTTGAGTTAGCTTGAGTTAGCTTTAGCTAGCTTGGGTTAGCTTGAGCTAGCTTGAGTTAGCTCGGGTTAGCTTGAGTTAGCTTGAGTTAGCTTTAGCTAGCTTGAGTTAGCTTGAGTTAGCTTGAGTTAGCTTGAGTTAGCTTTAGCTAGCTTGAGTTAGCTTGAACTAGCTTGAGTTAGCTTGAGCTAGCTTGAGTTAGCTTGAGTTAGCTTGAGTTAGCTTTAGCTAGCTTGAGTTAGCTTGAACTAGCTTGAGTTAGCTTGAGTTAGCTTGAGTTAGCTTGAGTTAGCTTGAGTTAGCTTGTCTTAGCTTTAGCTAGCTTGAGTTAGCTTGAACTAGCTTTAGCTACCTTGAGTTAGCTTGAGTTAGCTCGGGTTAGCTTGAGTTAGCTTGAGTTAGCTTGAGTTAGCTTTAGCTAGCTTGAGTTAGCTTGAGTTAGCTTGAGTTAGCTTGAACTAGCTTGAGTTAGCTTGAGTTAGCTTGAGTTAGCTTGAGTTAGCTTGAGTTAGCTTGTCTTAGCTTTAGCTAGCTTGAGTTAGCTTGAACTAGCTTTAGCTACCTTCAGTTAGCTTGAGTTAGCTCGGGTTAGCTTGAGTTAGCTTGAGTTAGCTTGAGTTAGCTTTAGCTAGCTTGAGTTAGCTTGAGTTAGCTTGAGTTAGCTTGAGTTAGCTTGAATTAGCTTGAGTTAGCTTGAGTTAGCTTTAGCTAGCTTGGGTTAGCTTGAGCTAGCTTGAGTTAGCTCGGGTTAGCTTGAGTTAGCTTGAGTTAGCTTTAGCTAGCTTGAGTTAGCTTGAGTTAGCTTGAGTTAGCTTGAGTTAGCTTTAGCTAGCTTGAGTTAGCTTGAGCTAGCTGAGTTAGCTTGAGTTAGCTAGCTTGAGCTTGAGCTAGCTAGCTAGCTTGAGCTTGAGCTAGCTAGCTCGCTTGAGCTTGAGCTTGAGCTAGCTAGCTTGAGCTTGAGCTAGCTAGCTAGCTTGAGCTTGAGCTTGAGCTAGCTGGCTTGAGCTTGAGCTAGCTAGCTTGAGCTTGAGCTAGCTAGCTAGCTAGCTTGAGCTTGAGCTTGAGCTAGCTAGCTAGCTTGAGCTAGCTATCTAGCTTGAGCTTGAGCTAGCTAGCTAGCTTGAGCTTGAGCTTGAGCTTGAGCTAGATGGCTTGAGCTTGAGCTAGCTAGCTTGAGCTTGAGCTAGCTAGCTAGCTTGAGCTTGAGCTTGAGCTAGCTGGCTTGAGCTTGAGCTAGCTAGCTTGAGCTTGAGCTAGCTAGCTAGCTTGAGCTTGAGCTTGAGCTAGCTAGCTAGCTAGCTTGAGCTTGAGCTTGAGCTTGAGCTAGCTAGCTTGAGCTTGAGCTAGCTAGCTAGCTTGAGCTTGAGCTTGAGCTAGCTAGCTTGAGCTTGAGCTTGAGCTAGCTAGCTTGAGCTTGAGCTTGAGCTAGCTAGCTTGAGCTTGAGCTTGAGCTAGCTAGCTTGAGCTTGAGCTTGAGCTAGCTAGCTAGCTAGCTTGAGCTTGAGCTAGCTAGCTTGAGCTTGAGCTAGCTAGCTAGCTTGAGATTGAGCTTGAGCTAGCTGGCTTGAGCTTGAGCTAGCTAGCTTGAGCTTGAGCTAGCTAGCTTGAGCTTGAGCTAGCTAGCTAGCTTGAACTTGAGCTAGCTAGCTAGCTTGAGCTTGAGCTTGAGCTAGCTAGCTAGCTTGAGCTTGAGCTTGAGCTAGCTGGCTTGAGCTTGAGCTAGCTAGCTTGAGCTTGAGCTAGCTAGCTTGAGCTTGAGCTAGCTAGCTAGCTTGAACTTGAGCTAGCTAGCTAGCTTGAGCTTGAGCTAGCTAGCTAGCTTGAGCTTGAGCTAGCTAGCTAGCTTGAGCTTGAGCTTGAGCTAGCTAGCTTGAGCTTGAGCTTGAGCTAGCTAGCTAGCTTGAGCTTGAGCTAGCTAGCTTGAGCTTGAGCTAGCTAGCTTGAGCTTGAGCTAGCTAGCTAGCTTGAGCTTGAGCTAGCTAGCTAGCTTGAACTTGAGCTAGCTAGCTAGCTTGAGCTTGAGCTAGCTAGCTAGCTTGAGCTAGCTAGCTAGCTTGAGCTTGAGCTTGAGCTAGCTAGCTTGAGCTTGAGCTAGCTAGCTAGCTTGAGCTTGAGCTAGCTAGCTAGCTTGAGCTTGAGCTAGCTAGCTAGCTTGAGCTTGAGCTTGAGCTAGCTAGCTTGAGCTTGAGCTTGAGCTAGCTAGCTAGCTTGAGCTTGAGCTAGCTAGCTTGAGCTTGAGCTAGCTAGCTTGAGCTTGAGCTAGCTAGCAAGCTTGTGCTTGAGCTAGCTAGCTAGCTTGAGCTTGAGCTTGAGCTAGCTAGCTTGAGCTTGAGCTAGCTAGCTTGAGCTTGAGCTAGCTAGCTTGAGCTTGAGCTAGCTAGCAAGCTTGTGCTTGAGCTAGCTAGCTAGCTTGAGCTTGAGCTTGAGCTAGCTGGCTTGAGCTTGAGCTAGCTAGCTTGAGCTTGAGCTAGCTAGCTTGAGCTTGACCTAGCTAGCTAGCTTGAACTTGAGCTAGCTAGCTAGCTTGAGCTTGAGCTAGCTAGCTAGCTTGAGCTTGAGCTAGCTAGCTAGCTTGAGCTTGAGCTTGAGCTAGCTAGCTTGAGCTTGAGCTTGAGCTAGCTAGCTAGCTTGAGCTTGAGCTAGCTAGCTTGAGCTTGAGCTAGCTAGCTTGAGCTTGAGCTAGCTAGCTAGCTTGAGCTTGAGCTAGCTAGCTAGCTTGAACTTGAGCTAGCTAGCTAGCTTGAGTTTGAGCTAGCTAGCTTGAGCTTGAGCTAGCTAGCTTGAGCTTGAGCTAGCTAGCTAGCTTGAACTTGAGCTAGCTAGCTAGCTTGAGCTTGAGCTAGCTAGCTAGCTTGAGCTTGAGCTAGCTAGCTAGCTTGAGCTTGAGCTTGAGCTAGCTAGCTTGAGCTTGAGCTTGAGCTAGCTAGCTAGCTTGAGCTTGAGCTAGCTAGCTTGAGCTTGAGCTAGCTAGCTTGAGCTTGAGCTAGCTAGCTAGCTTGAGCTTGAGCTAGCTAGCTAGCTTGAACTTGAGCTAGCTAGCTAGCTTGAGCTTGAGCTAGCTAGCTTGAGCTTGAGCTAGCTAGCTAGCTTGAGCTTGAGCTTGAGCTAGCTAGCTAGCTAGCTTGAGCTTGAGCTTGAGCTTGAGCTAGCTAGCTTGAGCTTGAGCTAGCTAGCTAGCTTGAGCTTGGGCTTGAGCTAGCTAGCTTGAGCTTGAGCTTGAGCTAGCTAGCTTGAGCTTGAGCTTGAGCTAGCTAGCTTGAGCTTGAGCTTGAGCTAGCTAGCTTGAGCTTGAGCTTGAGCTAGCTAGCTAGCTAGCTTGAGCTTGAGCTAGCTAGCTTGAGCTTGAGCTAGCTAGCTAGCTTGAGCTTGAGCTTGAGCTAGCTGGCTTGAGCTTGAGCTAGCTAGCTTGAGCTTGAGCTAGCTAGCTTGAGCTTGAGCTAGCTAGCTAGCTTGAACTTGAGCTAGCTAGCTAGCTTGAGCTTGAGCTTGAGCTTGAGCTAGCTAGCTAGCTTGAGCTTGAGCTTGAGCTAGCTGGCTTGAGCTTGAGCTAGCTAGCTTGAGCTTGAGCTAGCTAGCTTGAGCTTGAGCTAGCTAGCTAGCTTGAACTTGAGCTAGCTAGCTAGCTTGAGCTTGAGCTAGCTAGCTAGCTTGAGCTTGAGCTAGCTAGCTAGCTTGAGCTTGAGCTTGAGCTAGCTAGCTTGAGCTTGAGCTTGAGCTAGCTAGCTAGCTTGAGCTTGAGCTAGCTAGCTTGAGCTTGAGCTAGATAGCTTGAGCTTGAGCTAGCTAGCTAGCTTGAGCTTGAGCTAGCTAGCTAGCTTGAACTTGAGCTAGCTAGCTAGCTTGAGCTTGAGCTAGCTAGCTAGCTTGAGCTAGCTAGCTAGCTTGAGCTTGAGCTTGAGCTAGCTAGCTTGAGCTTGAGCTAGCTAGCTAGCTTGAGCTTGAGCTAGCTAGCTAGCTTGAGCTTGAGCTAGCTAGCTAGCTTGAGCTTGAGCTTGAGCTAGCTAGCTTGAGCTTGAGCTTGAGCTAGCTAGCTAGCTTGAGCTTGAGCTAGCTAGCTTGAGCTTGAGCTAGCTAGCTTGAGCTTGAGCTAGCTAGCAAGCTTGTGCTTGAGCTAGCTAGCTAGCTTGAGCTTGAGCTTGAGCTAGCTAGCTTGAGCTTGAGCTAGCTAGCTTGAGCTTGAGCTAGCTAGCTTGAGCTTGAGCTAGCTAGCAAGCTTGTGCTTGAGCTAGCTAGCTAGCTTGAGCTTGAGCTTGAGCTAGCTGGCTTGAGCTTGAGCTAGCTAGCTTGAGCTTGAGCTAGCTAGCTTGAGCTTGAGCTAGCTAGCTAGCTTGAACTTGAGCTAGCTAGCTAGCTTGAGCTTGAGCTAGCTAGCTAGCTTGAGCTTGAGCTAGCTAGCTAGCTTGAGCTTGAGCTTGAGCTAGCTAGCTTGAGCTTGAGCTTGAGCTAGCTAGCTAGCTTGAGCTTGAGCTAGCTAGCTTGAGCTTGAGCTAGCTAGCTTGAGCTTGAGCTAGCTAGCTAGCTTGAGCTTGAGCTAGCTAGCTAGCTTGAACTTGAGCTAGCTAGCTAGCTTGAGTTTGAGCTAGCTAGCTTGAGCTTGAGCTAGCTAGCTTGAGCTTGAGCTAGCTAGCTAGCTTGAACTTGAGCTAGCTAGCTAGCTTGAGCTTGAGCTAGCTAGCTAGCTTGAGCTTGAGCTAGCTAGCTAGCTTGAGCTTGAGCTTGAGCTAGCTAGCTTGAGCTTGAGCTTGAGCTAGCTAGCTAGCTTGAGCTTGAGCTAGCTAGCTTGAGCTTGAGCTAGCTAGCTTGAGCTTGAGCTAGCTAGCTAGCTTGAGCTTGAGCTAGCTAGCTAGCTTGAACTTGAGCTAGCTAGCTAGCTTGAGCTTGAGCTAGCTAGCTAGCTTGAGCTAGCTAGCTAGCTTGAGCTTGAGCTTGAGCTTGAGCTAGCTAGCTTGAGCTTGAGCTAGCTAGCTAGCTTGAGCTTGAGCTAGCTAGCTAGCTTGAGCTTGAGCTAGCTAGCTAGCTTGAGCTTGAGCTTGAGCTAGCTAGCTTGAGCTTGAGCTAGCTAGCTAGCTTGAGCTTGAGCTAGCTAGCTAGCTTGAGCTTGAGCTTGAGCTAGCTAGCTTGAGCTTGAGCTTGAGCTAGCTAGCTAGCTTGAGCTTGAGCTAGCTAGCTTGAGCTTGAGCTAGCTAGCTTGAGCTTGAGCTAGCTAGCTAGCTTGTGCTTGAGCTAGCTAGCTAGCTTGAGCTTGAGCTTGAGCTAGCTGGCTTGAGCTTGAGCTAGCTAGCTTGAGCTTGAGCTAGCTAGCTTGAGCTTGAGCTAGCTAGCTAGCTTGAACTTGAGCTAGCTAGCTAGCTTGAGCTTGAGCTAGCTAGCTAGCTTGAGCTTGAGCTAGCTAGCTAGCTTGAGCTTGAGCTTGAGCTAGCTAGCTTGAGCTTGAGCTTGAGCTAGCTAGCTAGCTTGAGCTTGAGCTAGCTAGCTTGAGCTTGAGCTAGCTAGCTTGAGCTTGAGCTAGCTAGCTAGCTTGAGCTTGAGCTAGCTAGCTAGCTTGAACTTGAGCTAGCTAGCTAGCTTGAGCTTGAGCTAGCTAGCTAGCTTGAGCTAGCTAGCTAGCTTGAGCTTGAGCTTGAGCTAGCTAGCTTGAGCTTGAGCTAGCTAGCTAGCTTGAGCTTGAGCTAGCTAGCTAGCTTGAGCTTGAGCCAGCTAGCTAGCTTGAGCTTGAGCTTGAGCTAGCTAGCTTGAGCTTGAGCTTGAGCTAGCTAGCTAGCTTGAGCTTGAGCTAGCTAGCTTGAGCTTGAGCTAGCTAGCTTGAGCTTGAGCTAGCTAGCAAGCTTGTGCTTGAGCTAGCTAGCTAGCTTGAGCTTGAGCTTGAGCTAGCTAGCTTGAGCTTGAGCTAGCTAGCTTGAGCTTGAGCTAGCTAGCTTGAGCTTGAGCTAGCTAGCAAGCTTGTGCTTGAGCTAGCTAGCTAGCTTGAGCTTGAGCTTGAGCTAGCTGGCTTGAGCTTGAGCTAGCTAGCTTGAGCTTGAGCTAGCTAGCTTGAGCTTGAGCTAGCTAGCTAGCTTGAACTTGAGCTAGCTAGCTAGCTTGAGCTTGAGCTAGCTAGCTAGCTTGAGCTTGAGCTAGCTAGCTAGCTTGAGCTTGAGCTTGAGCTAGCTAGCTTGAGCTTGAGCTTGAGCTAGCTAGCTAGCTGGAGCTTGAGCTAGCTAGCTTGAGCTTGAGCTAGCTAGCTTGAGCTTGAGCTAGCTAGCTAGCTTGAGCTTGAGCTAGCTAGCTAGCTTGAACTTGAGCTAGCTAGCTAGCTTGAGTTTGAGCTAGCTAGCTTGAGCTTGAGCTAGCTAGCTTGAGCTTGAGCTAGCTAGCTAGCTTGAACTTGAGCTAGCTAGCTAGCTTGAGCTTGAGCTAGCTAGCTAGCTTGAGCTTGAGCTAGCTAGCTAGCTTGAGCTTGAGCTTGAGCTAGCTAGCTTGAGCTTGAGCTTGAGCTAGCTAGCTAGCTTGAGCTTGAGCTAGCTAGCTTGAGCTTGAGCTAGCTAGCTTGAGCTTGAGCTAGCTAGCTAGCTTGAGCTTGAGCTAGCTAGCTAGCTTGAACTTGAGCTAGCTAGCTAGCTTGAGCTTGAGCTAGCTAGCTAGCTTGAGCTAGCTAGCTAGCTTGAGCTTGAGCTTGAGCTTGAGCTAGCTAGCTTGAGCTTGAGCTAGCTAGCTAGCTTGAGCTTGAGCTAGCTAGCCAGCTTGAGCTTGAGCTAGCTAGCTAGCTTGAGCTTGAGCTTGAGCTAGCTAGCTTGAGCTTGAGCTTGAGCTAGCTAGCTAGCTTGAGCTTGAGCTAGCTAGCTAGCTTGAGCTTGAGCTTGAGCTAGCTAGCTTGAGCTTGAGCTTGAGCTAGCTAGCTAGCTTGAGCTTGAGCTAGCTAGCTTGAGCTTGAGCTAGCTAGCTTGAGATTGAGCTAGCTAGCTAGCTTGTGCTTGAGCTAGCTAGCTAGCTTGAGCTTGAGCTTGAGCTAGCTGGCTTGAGCTTGAGCTAGCTAGCTTGAGCTTGAGCTAGCTAGCTTGAGCTTGAGCTAGCTAGCTAGCTTGAACTTGAGCTAGCTAGCTAGCTTGAGCTTGAGCTTGAGCTAGCTAGCTAGCTTGAGCTTGAGCTAGCTAGCTAGCTTGAGCTTGAGCTTGAGCTAGCTAGCTTGAGCTTGAGCTTGAGCTAGCTAGCTAGCTTGAGCTTGAGCTAGCTAGCTTGAGCTTGAGCTAGCTAGCTTGAGCTTGAGCTAGCTAGCTAGCTTGAGCTTGAGCTAGCTAGCTAGCTTGAACTTGAGCTAGCTAGCTAGCTTGAGCTTGAGCTAGCTAGCTAGCTTGAGCTAGCTAGCTAGCTTGAGCTTGAGCTTGAGCTTGAGCTAGCTAGCTTGAGCTTGAGCTAGCTAGCTAGCTTGAGCTTGAGCTAGCTAGCTAGCTTGAGCTTGAGCTAGCTAGCTAGCTTGAGCTTGAGCTTGAGCTAGCTAGCTTGAGCTTGAGCTTGAGCTAGCTAGCTAGCTTGAGCTTGAGCTAGCTAGCTTGAGCTTGAGCTAGCTAGCTTGAGCTTGAGCTAGCTAGCTAGCTTGAGCTTGAGCTAGCTAGCTAGCTTGAGCTTGAGCTAGCTGGCTTGAGCTTGAGCTAGATAGCTTGAGCTTGAGCTAGCTAGCTAGCTTGAGCTAGCTAGCTAGAGCTCGACCTATGAAAAGCTGCGCAAACACTTATTCTATAATAATTGCGAAAATTAAAAATTTCACAAGTGAAAAGCTGCATAAACAGTAATTCTATGTGTGGGGCATTATTAGGGGGAGGTGTCTTGTCAAAATATGGCTGGACTAAAGACCTCAACCCAGATAGGGTGGAAGGCCCTATGATCGGTCTGTTACTAATCGGTGACCGATAAAGACCTGACCAAGGCCTGTAGTAAGCTTGGTTAGGCATTACAGGAGATAACACTAAGACCGAGGGGTCTTAGAGAGCCCTCTAGCGGGGCGAATAGAGCTAGATCGAGCCTTGGGAAAGCTAGATCGAGCAGGACTGAAGCTAAAGGATAGACCGAGAGGTCTGTCTGGTCCTCCTAGAGAGGCCAAGAGAAAGTACGAGAAGCCAACTAAAGCTTGATCGGGCCTTCAGCAAGCACGACCGAGCTGTACCGGAGCTAACACTAAGACCGAGGGGTCTTAGAGAGCCCTCTAGCGGGGCGAATAGAGCTAGATCGAGCCTTGGGAAAGCTAGATCGAGCAGGACTGAAGCTAAACGATAGACCGAGAGGTCTGTCTGGTCCTCCTAGAGAGGCCAAGAGAAAAAACGAGAAGCTAACTAAAGCTTGATCGGGCCTTCAGCAAGCACGACCGAGCTGTACCGGAGCTAACACTAAGACCGAGGGGTCTTAGAGAGCCCTCTAGCGGGGCGAATAGAGCTTGATCAAGCCTTGGGCAAGCTAGATCGAGCAGGACTGAAGCTAAGCAAGAGACCGAGAGGTCTGTCTGGTCCTCCTAGAGAGGCCAAGAGAAAGTACGAGAAGCCAACTAAAGCTTGATCGGGCCTTCAGCAAGCACGACCGAGCTGTACCGGAGCTAACACTAAGACCGAGGGGTCTTAGAGAGCCCTCTAGCGGGGCGAATAGAGCTAGATCGAGCCTTGGGAAAGCTAGATCGAGCAGGACTGAAGCTAAACGATAGACCGAGAGGTCTGTCTGGTCCTCCTAGAGAGGCCAAGAGAAAGTACGAGAAGCTAACTAAAGCTTGATCGCGCCTTCAGCAAGCACGATTGAGCAAGACCGGAGCTAACACTAAGACCGAAGTGTCTTAGAGAGCCCTCTGGTGGGGCGAATAGAGCTAGATCGAGCCTTGGGAAAGCTAGATCGAGTAAGATTGAAGCTGAAAGAGTGTCAGAGGAGCAAATGAACCTCCAAAAAGTGAAAATCAAATTTTAGAAAAAACACAAGTTAAATACTGCATGGACAGTATTTCTATGTGTGGGGCATTATTAGGGGGAGGTGTCTTGTCAAAATATGGCTGGACTAAAGACCTCAACCCGGATAGGGTGGAAGGCCCCATGATCGGTCTGTTACTAATCGGTGACCGATAAAGACCTGACCAAGGCCTGTAGTAAGCTTGGTTAGGCATTACAGGAGTTAACACTAAGACCGAGGGGTCTTAGAGAGCCCTCTAGCGGGGCGAATAGAGCTAGATCGAGCCTTGGGAAAGCTAGATCGAGCAGGACTGAAGCTAAGCAAGAGACCGAAAGGTCTGTCTGGTCCTCCTAGAGAGGCCAAGAGAAAGTACGAGAAGCTAACTAAAGCTTGATCAGGCCTTCAGCAAGCACGACCGAGCTGTACCGGAGCTAACACTAAGACCGGAGGGGTCTTAGAGAGCCCTCTAGCAGGGCGAATAGATCTAGATCGAGCCTTGGGAAAGCTAGATCGAGCAGGACTGAAGCTAAACGATAGACCGAGAGGTCTGTCTGGTCCTCCTAGAGAGGCCAAGAGAAAGTACGAGAAGCTAACTAAAGCTTGATCGGGCCTTCAGCAAGCACGACCGAGCTGTACCGGAGCTAACACTAAGACCGAGGGGTCTTAGAGAGCCCTCTAGCAGGGCGAATAGAGCTAGATCGAGCCTTGGGAAAGCTAGATCAAGCAGGACTGAAGCTAAACGATAGACCGAGAGGTCTGTCTGGTCCTCCTATAGAGGCCAAGAGAAAGTACGAGAATCTAACTAAAGCTTGATCGGGCCTTCAGCAAGCACGACCGAGCTGTACCGGAGCTAACACTAAGACCGAGGGGTCTTAGAGAGCCCTCTAGCAGGGCGAATAGAGCTAGATCGAGCCTTGGGAAAGCTAGATCGAGCAGGACTGAAGCTAAACGATAGACCGAGAGGTCTGTCTGGTCCTCCTAGAGAGGCCAAGAGGAAGTACGAGAAGCTAACTAAAGCTTGATCGCGCCTTCAGCAAGCACGATTGAGCAAGACCGGAGCTAACACTAAGACCGAAGTGTCTTAGAGAGCCCTCTAGTGGGCGAATAGAGCTAGATCGAGCCTTGGGAAAGCTAGATCGAGTAAGATTGAAGCTGAAAGAGTGTCAGAGGAGCAAATGAACCTCCAAAAAGTGAAAATCAAATTTTAGAAAAAAACACAAGTTAAATACTGCATGGACAGTAATTCTATGTGTGGGGCATTATTAGGGAGAGGTGTCTTGTCAAAATATGGCTGGACTAAAGACCTCAACCCGGATAGGGTGGAAGGCCCTATGATTGGTCTGTTACTAATCGGTGACCGATAAAGACCTGACCAAGGCCTGTAGTAAGCTTGGTTAGGCATTACAGAAGATAACACTAAGACCGAGGGGTCTTAGAGAGCCCTCTAGCGGGGCGAATAGAGCTTGATCAAGCCTTGGGCAAGCTAGATCGAGCAGGACTGAAGCTAAACGATAGACCGAGAGGTCTGTCTGGTCCTCCTAGAGAGGCCAAGAGAAAGTACGAGAATCTAACTAAAGCTGGGTCGGGCCTTCAGCAAGCACGACCGAGCAGTACCGGAGCTAACACTAAGACCGAGGGGTCTTAGAGAGCCCTCTAGTGGGGCGAATAGAGCTAGATCGAGCCTTGGGAAAGCTAGATCGAGCAGGGACTGAAGCTAAACGATAAACCGAAAGGTCTGACGGGTCCTCATAAGAGGCATGGAGAAAGATCTGATACTAAAGTACCTCTCGGAAGTAATAAAATATGCCTGATGAAGCCGGGTATGATGTTTGTTGTTTGATGGCATTCATCGATTAGGTCTGGTGGATTCCCCATTACTCCGAGTGGTACTAGTAGAGGCTCCTACAGGGGTGAGCAAAGCGAGATCAAGCCTTAGGCAAGCTAGATCGAGCAGAACTGAAGCTGAAAAGCAAAATAAATGACAGGTCTGTCCAAATCAATAAACTGAAATCCAGTGTGGTCACCACGGGTCACGAGGTGAATTCCTAGCGATTGTCTGCTGAACGTATAGGAAGGCCCGAAACGAACGATAATTTCATTGCACAGTGGAGATACTATACGTTCAGGAGTAGCATACATCGGGTTTGATCTATGATCATGTCTGGTCTCCGAGGATCCACCGGGTTACCAACTGGCACCGCTGTACTGGGTGTAAAACTGGGCCACCTGAAGTCCCGGGTGTAAAACTAGGTGCCTCTGTGCCAAAGTAGCGGCTTGCGTAGTGCATTATGCCTCCGGCTTGCGAAATGGTTATAAGCAATAACAACAGGACGCCGCGGGGTGTTCACTTAAAGGAGTAACGTTCTCTCAAGGGAGGGGATCTAAAAATCTTGATAAAACATTTATTCTATGCAAAATTTGTGCGCAAATTTTGCAAAGTAAAAAGCTGCACTGTAGCAAATTCTATGTGTGTAGCATTATTAGGGAAGTGTTGTTTGATGGCACCTCTCTACTTGATGCACCAAAGAACTACCTTGATGGCTCATGACCGCTGGTAATCTGTCGTCGCTAGTAGTTCGGAACTGAGAACAAATATGTTCGCAAATTACAACAATTATACAGCATATTGCTGAATAAAGCAGAACCGAATAATACTCAGTGACTTTACACCAAGACTGACTAATGTCTGGATTGTATCGTCCTACTCGAGTAAGGCGAAGAAAGCTAGAAAGATACGCTTTTCACAAAGCAGGCTTAATGCATGCAAACCAAGGAGGAAGGAGTGATGCCCCTCCTTATAATAAGCAGAACCAAATAAAGAACAGACAGCATCATCTGTACAGTGACCAAGAAGAGGTGAAACTTCTGTATGTGAAAAGGCAATTGAGCGAGATTTATTAGCAGACTAGTATTATGTTGTTTCTAGTAGGCGAAAGCCGAAACATCAACATGTGAAAATCTGATATTAAATCCTCAATCATTTTCCCTAGTATTATACAGCTATGAGTAACCTTAATTGGACACGGCAATTATTGCTGACCGGTGAAACTTTCGCATGGGAAAGACACACACACTTCTTGACAAAGCAATAAGTATTATGCTGTTTCTAGTACGCGAAAGCAGAAACATCAGCATGTGAAAGTTGTGAAGTTGAAGAATTTTTGTGTTGAGTACGATGTTGTTACTAGTAAACCATGTCGACAGCTGAGAACTGTTCTCTAACCAATAGAAGGTGAAACTTCTGTATGTGAAAAGGCAATTTGAGCGAGATTTCTTAGCAGACTAGTATTATGTTGTTTCTAGTAGGCGAAAGCCGAAACATCAACATGTGAAAATCTGATATTAAATCCTCAATCATTTTCCCTAGTATTATACAGCTACTAGTAGCCGTAATTGGTC
>NW_027452046.1:0-55000 GCF_964194025.1 Convolutriloba macropyga
GTATATTTTTTCAAGTTTTTCGTGATTCAAAGTAGCATTATGATTTCTTTATGTGAACAAAATTGGAATCAGCCACGATAAACAGGACATATCGGCTTTGATCACAAATTTCCTATGTGCAGCAATAGTAGTATAAAAAAATGACTAGAACCTCAACGGGGGGGGGGGGACATTTTTGGAAGCCTGATCTTCTCGGCCCGACAACAACGGGGTGGGACAATTGAAAATTTTGATAATCTGAATAAAATGTCCCCCCTATTTTACATATTTACATACATATATATATGTATATGCATGTATATATGTATTGTGTATATGTATATATGTGTATGTATATGTATGTATTATGTATATGTATATGCATGTATATATGTATTGTGTATATGTATATATGTATATGTATATGTATGTATGTATGCATGTATGTTTGTATTATGTAAATGTATATTTGTATATACATGTATATATGTAACGTGTATATGTATATATGTGTATGTATGTATGTATGTATGTATATTTGTGTGTTTTGTTGTATGCATGTATGAATGTATTTATGTATGCATATGTATGCATGTATGTGTATGTGAGTATCTATATATGTATGTATTGATGTATGTATACATACACACACATACATACATACCTACATACGTACATACATACATACATACATACATACATACATACATACATACATACATACATACATACATACATACATACATACATACATACATACATTCATGCATATATAAACACATACAAACATACATACCTACATACATAGATTCATGCATACATACATACATACATACATACATACATACATACATACTTACATACATACATACATACATACATACATACATACATACATACATACATACATACATACATACATACATACATACATACATACATACATACATACATACATACATACATACATACATACATACATAAAGATTTCAAGAAAAACAAGTTTTTACCTAAGTATGTACACAATTATGGTCATAATCACCTATGTCCATAAATGCATACATAAATTGGTGAAAACAACTGTAAAACAACTAACATGTTAGTAGATGTATAAAATCATTAATGATATATTAATTGGAGGGTCAGCAGATCATGCCCAAACATGTTCAGGGTCACAAAACTTTCCAAATTAAATTGACCAATCGGAGTGCTTGATTTATTATTCAAGTTGACAACCAATCAGAATTCAAAGATTTATAAACAAAAACTCTTAAACGCTCACGTTCAGTAAACAGTAAATAATGAACACAATAGGAACAAGAGACATCAAGCTCATTCATGAGAAAGTTTTATCACTGAGAGGTAACATAAACTATACACACATATCTTATCGACAATTATATTTCGTAGCTGCTTGTTCTTTGTTAGATCCAGAAGTTGACGGAGAAATAGCACTTAAATTTAGACCCTATGGTGGTTTCATTGGAATTGATAATTCAAGGCTAGATCCCTTATTGAAACAGAGCAAAGTGCTACGACTTCATGCTGCATTGCATGACGCCGCTGGATTTATAAAAGATTGCCGAAACAAAGGCCCTGGATATGTTTACGCTTTCCGTTACTCACCAGTAAACAATTGTCTTTTCGGGCACCTGACAGGAATATTATTTATTCTATCAGTGAAAATTTTTCATTCACAATTGTTTCGTGAATTGGAATGCTAAAAAATTTTGGCAGCAAAACCACAATTATTATTGTCCTCGATCTCGAAGGTTTCAAACTCAAGTCACTTGGATTCATTATAAAAGAACTGAGTTTGTGTTCCAGTTACAACGATACAATATTTTTCAAACCGCCGCTTAAATTCGCTGATTTACCCGCACACGATAGACAAACTGTTATTTGGCTGACCAATAACCTACACAGTCTTGATTGGGACGAAGGTGATATACCTTACTGTGATTTGAAAACAATCTGTCTGAGTTTCAGTTTCCGATTCACACGGAAAAACTTTTTTGCCAAAGGCATTGAAAAGTGTGAGCTCCTCAGTAAGCTTTTACAAAAAACCGTTTATAATCTGGAGGATCTAAATTGCCCCCGAATCTCAGAGATAATATCAGAAGAACAAGTTCCCTCCTGTTATCATCATTCAAACTTTCGTTCAACAAACGATCAATTATCAAACCACTGCGCGGAACGTAAAGCAAGAATATTTTCACAGTGGACACAAAGTGATGCACAGAGAAGACAGAGCAACTTTAACAACTTATCTGTCAGAAAACTTGAAGATATTCACTTGCTTGACTCCACTTGACGATCAGCCGATTGTAATATTCAACAGACTTCAGGATCCCTCTCCACCAATACAGAATAACTTTTTAAGCGATCAACAGAACCGAGCGAACTATCTCAACAACAAGCCAAACACAGCACAACAACCGCGTTACAACTCGCTTTATAGTGCAGCAGCAAAACGTTATTTTGCAACCATTACTCTTCCTCCCGACGAGCTGGACAGCTTTAGGGCTTTCCTGCCCGTGATAGATATTTTCTATCACTTCCAACTGTACGTAAAAAATAAACAGAGAGCTCGAGAACATCGGAATCAGTTCAATTATGGCTATGAACAAAACAAGTCAGAAGCCTATGCAGTACCCCAAAGAGCAGCGAATCCCACGTTGGAAGCAATGGGCGGACAAAAAAGTTCCTCAATTTAGATTGAAAAAAAACACCACCAGAACGTGAGATATCACTTAATGAGATGCCGAATGAGTTGCGGTTATATGTCTTGGAGCACCCCGAAGTTGAAAAAGTCTTCAATCAACCATCGTTCGAGGAAAATGACTCATCAACCGTTTGTTATAAACTAGAGATAAAAAGTCATATTAAAGGTTTCAATTTGTTTGAGTTCTGGTACATGAAACAGTTGCCCAGTAAATAATTCAAAAATTTAACTTTTTATATCATCCTTGTTTTAATTCACTTTTCAATTAATTACTTTTCTCCCATGAATCAAAGAGACGAGGCTGACACCGGTATCAGTAATTTAGTCTTTGATGTGAACAACAAAGAGAGGCCCCCATGGCGTTGTTGTTCAAACTCAACAGTGCCAAGGTCCGAAGTAATATTTTTTGTTCAAGGTAGTATCATTGTCTTAATGATCATTCTTTGCTTCTCTATGCTCTTTCTATTATCAGAAAGCTGTGAAGAGAAATCAATTTGGATTGCTCTCTTATCGAGTGTAGTTGGTTTCATTTTACCTAACCCCAAACTATGAACAAAGTTATTCTAACACATGACAGGGTATTCATGTCTATTGTAGGACCAAGTGGTTGTGGTAAAACTGAACTCTTGTTTCGAATGCTAAAAGGTTCGACCTTTTATCCACGCTTTGAAAAAAATTATTTTTTTTACAAAGAGTTCCAACCACTTTTCAAAGATATGCAACAAGTTATACCAGGGATTGAGTTTCTAAAATACTCAGGTTTTGATATAACAAAAAATCTATCACATTGTCTGCTTATCTATGACGATTCATGTGAAGAAATCTTCAACGATAAACAATTTGTAAAAATAGCTACCTCAGGACGTCATCGCAAATTACATGTTATATACGTCAAGCATAATTTGTTCCATCAAAGCAAATGGTCCAGAACCATTGATCTGAATACAACACACATAATACTATTCAAGTCGCTTCGTGACATTCAGCAAATTGAATATCTTGGAAAACCGTTGAATTGTCTCCAACTGATAAAAGGAGCATACAAACTAGCAACTGCGGAGCCCTTTGGACATTTGATGATTGATCTCGACCCAAAAACCAGTCAGGGTTTACGTTTTTCATCGCAACTAATTGGACCGGATCCTTCTATTTTTATATTTCGTCCCCTGAAGCAGTCATTACAACAATTACAAATGAAAAAGAAACATTTGCTTATGCTCAAGCAATGGGCGAATAAGAGGAATGAGAACACAGCTCAAATAGAAATATTACATCAGGGCGATTTCATTTGGTTCTTGAGTGACTGTGTGATGAACGTACTCTCTGGACTTGTACCAATCAATAAAGATGAATTAAAAAAATTCGAGAAACCACTACGTAAACTTGCAGACAGGCGAGTTGAAAAAAGTGAGAGAATCAAAATCTTTCGATCAGACTCTGGAATTCGTCTAATTAAACTGATTGCGTTACCTTGTATTGCTTTTCTGGAGCAAAATGCACACTGAAGAGTTTGTGCTAATTCCTCGTCAAATGTATGCGAATGAACAACCTCAAATTGCCCAACTTCCCAACAATAAAAATGTCCGAGAGAAAGCAAAACATATATCACTGTTGCAAAGAACCAAGTCTCCACCAGCACCTTCTACCACGCAACAAGACACGCAACAGCAGACCGATAATATTTTGGAGAATATCAAAGATGAGTTGAATGAGACTAGAGGTGACAAAATTGATACAAAAGTTTCCAGGGAGCGAGTTTTGAGAGATATTAAACACCTTGACAGAAAAAAGTTTGAAAAAGCGAGCATAATATTGGAAGAAATAGAAGAGTCAGAATCTCTATCGCTGGATCAGACATCAAGACTAATGGTTAATAAGTCAAGCACGGTAATACTTGTCGCAGATTTTCTTTACGACCTACAACAAACAACATCTAAGCTTTCACTTGAACATTACAAAGTCCTGACCTTTCTAGATATCAGTTCACAATTAACTTGTAATACATACGCAAAAAAATTTCTTGCCTTATCACTAAACGAAAAGTTACAGTTGTTTGAGGATGAACCAGAAAACGAAGAATCAGGAGTCTCGAGAACAGAAGAATCAAAAGCTTCTGGCGACGATGAAGGAAGCTTTGAAGATGCAAAAGACGAAATCCAACCGTCTAGCTCGTGGACAAATTACTTCCTCTCACGTTAAACAATTGAACAAATTATACACAAAAGGTAGTGCAGCTTTTGGTAGCATTGCTAATTTGAAGGAAGCCAGTGGTTTACCAAGATCCAAGGTGGTTCAATACCTTCAGTCGAAAGCCCCATACACAAAATACAAACAATTCAGAAAAACTTTTCCGAGACTAAAAGCTGTTGCATACAGAATAAACGAAATCTGGTCTGTTGATGTGGCGTATATGGATAAAATTGCCCATCACAACAATGGAGTCAAATATTTACTGGTGGCTGTTGATGTTTTATCGCGATACCTACGGGTGCAACCAATGAAGGCTTTGTATGCAAAAGATGCTGTTGAAGCGTTCAAAAAAATGATAAAGCAGAAAAAACCAGAAAGGGTTTGGACAGACAAGGGATCCGAGTTTAAAGGTGAATTTAGAACATTTTGTGAAAAGAAGGAGATTCATTTATATACAACAGAAAACGAAACCAAGTCGGCATTTGCTGAGAGGAATATTTGATCGCTCAAAAACATTATTCACAAATACCTGGAGGAAAATTGGACTTGGACTTATATTAAGGAATTGCCCCAGTTTGTAAATACTATAAACAGCCGTGTTAATCGTGTTACCCAACTTGCACCTAATAAAACTTTTAAAAAACATGAACCGTTTCTAATATCCCTCGCAATTAGCACAAAAAAGTACAAGCCGAAATACGAAGAAGGAGACCTGGTTCGGATTGCAAAGCCAGACGAAATATTTAGGAAAGGTTATAAACAAAATTACACAGACGAAGTCTTCACAGTATTCAAGGTTGCCACCCTCAGTCCACCAACATACAACCTTATAGACGCAAGCAACGTTATAATTAGATGTAAATTTTATGAACCAGAATTATTCCAAGTGAACGTCATTCCTGTCGAAAACTAAACATGAGTATTAATAAAGAATTTACTATTGATTTGATATCAAATGCATCAATGGGAATTTTTACCAATAATACTATGGCCAAGTTTCGAAATCAACTTGTCCAACCATTACAGTTAGATGGAGATTGGCAAGTTGCCCTTGCTTCAATATCATTTCCATCAAACATCAATAATGTAAACTCAGCCGAAATAGTTGCGTATGTCAGTTCTGGCGCTGAACTTGATGCTTCACATAACCGCACCGGACAACTTCGAAGAATTCGCAAAGGTATATACAACAGTTCAGAAGAGCTTCTGGAAGAAATTTTTCGAATCGCTCAATTGAAACAGTTTGACTATGATTTTGATACTGTAACGCAAAAGTTAGTTTTGAAATTTGGACCTAACGAAGGTTTGTCATTCGAAGATGAAGAAGTACCCAGTATTCTTGGTTTTAAAGGAATAAGAGATATTTCGAATCATGGTTTTATTCATATTGGTTACAAGTCAGAAAATGCAGGCAACTCTTTGAACCGACATGTTGGAGATTTTCCAGTTGATATCACTTGTGGATCACAGTTAATATTTGTATACATTGATATAATTGAACATCAGATCGTTGGTGATGTGAGAGCTCCGGTAATAAAAATCATTGAGTCTGAAAGACGTTTGAGAAACGGTAGGATAAACACAGTGACACCCATACACCACAAGTCCTACACAAATTTGTATTACAAGCCAATATTATCAAACAACATTCAGAACATCCAGGTAGAGTTGAGAAACGAAACTGGAAAACTAATTCCTTTTACTGGAACCGGAAAAGTTATAGTCAGTTTAAAATTTCAAAAAAATATTTGATATGGAGGCATACTACAGCAATCAAGCATCTCAATCAATGCCGCATTTTTCCGGACACTACAGACAAAGGGGCAGCGGTTTTGGAGCGCTTGCTGCAGGTATTGGAAGAGTTGCTCTGCCATTAGCACGCAAATTTCTCTGGCCCGCAGCGAAAAAGATTGGGCGTGATTTACTGGTTCAAGGAGCACCGGAGTTAGTAGAAGTTGCAACCAAAAGAAAGTCAGCAAAACAAGCACTGAAAAGTACAGTAGCCAAAACAGCTCGCAAACAAATAGGTGGATCTCTCCAATCACGTATTGCATCAGGTCGTAAAATATTTAGACGAAAAAGACGACAATACACGAGACCTCGCTCAAACCAAAAACGAAAAATCTCAACCAGAAGAATCATTTCTCGAAAACCCCTTCCAAAAAGGAGTCGTCTGGATTTTTTCTCGCGAGTGAAAAATGCCAACTAATATTGTGATACCATCTGAAGCCACTCACAGTTCTTTAGACTTATTTGAAAAACCACCTTTGCTGGTAACATTTGATCAATCATTCGAGCAAAAAACAGGACCGCTTTATTCGCCTTCAGGATCTTCATTGGAATTTGAAGTTGTTGGTGATCGCAACAATTTTATTGACTTGCAAAAAATTTAACTGGAGATCAAGTGTCGAATACTTCAAAAAGATGGAACGGATTTGCGCTACACAGCTGGTGACGCTAATGCCAGTGATCTTACATATTTTGCTAATAATATCCTTCATTCACTTTTCGCCGACTGTACTGTTTCTGAAAATGGTATCAAAATTTCAACAGCTAATGGACACTATGCACACAAAAGTTTCATAGAAACTGAATTCTCTCACGGTACAGACGCAAAGAAAACCTGGCTGAAATGTCAGGGTTACGAGTATGAAGAAAACCCCGGCACTATTCCAACAGCAATATCAGACATAAGAAAAAGAACAGTGCGACAATCCGCACGTATAACGTTATATGGAAAGTTGGCGGTTGATTTCTTTTCGTGTGAGAAACATTTGGTTAGTGGAGTTACCTTACGCATTTCAATGAGAAGATCTCAAGATGACTTTGCCGTCATCAGTGAGGACCCAGCAAAACACTACAAGGTTAAAATAGATGAGGCGAATTTATTTATCAGGAAGATGACGGTGTCAGATAATGTTGTAGGTGCAATTGAGAAGACATTATTGAAAACTCCGGCAATTTACCGATACAATGAAGTTATTACCAAAACATTCTTGGCTACAACAGGCCAACAAAGCTGGAAACATGAGGATATTTTCACTAAAGAGCCAATCAGAAGAGTCATTGTTGCATTATGCGTTGGTACAGCATTCATCGGTACCAATACCGCTAATCCATTCCATTATCAAAAATTTGGTTTAAGAGAGATAACCATTTATCGAAATGGTTTTGCAACGGCTGGAACTCCAAGGTCAACAACTGACAACAAGAGGTTGTACTACAATTCAATGAGTGCATTAGCTTATGTAGAAAACGGCCACGGAATACCTCTGAGTGAGTTCGCAAACCATTATATAATCGTATTTGATCTGACCAGCACTCAAGAGGCAACTCATGACTTTATTCATCCAGAGCTCACAAATTCATCATTGTCTGTTGAACTCAAGTTCGATGCAGCGTTAGCTCATAACGTTGAAGTTTTTTTTCTTGGTGAAAAAGCGTCTACTATCTACATTGACTCGGCCAGAAACGCGTCTAAAAACGCTCTTCCCATGATCACATACTAATGGACGAAGACCAAATTCATCATCAAGTGAAAAAGTGTAAACACCTCAAATTCAAATTCAGAGGGGTTTATGCCGCTGATAATTATCCTCTGAACTTGCAAACCAACACATTCATTATTGTTAATGCATCACGATCCAACTCTATTGGAACCCACTGGGTAGTGCTAGCTAAACAATATGCATACCCAATAATATACTTTGCAGATCCATTGGCTCTACCCTTGACTACCTACAAGGATATTTTCAACCGTTTACAACAGTGTAAAGACTTGGAGATAATGATGGATATCATGGAACATAGAAGAGACATTCAGTCTCCATTGCAATCCTCAGACTCCCAGCTTTGTGGTTTATTTTGCATATATATTGTTCATTATTTTTCTGGTGAGAAATTTCCATTTATACCTGATGTAAATGAATTAGAGTTGCTAGCTTTTGTAAAACATATGAAGTAAAATTTAATTTAATTTTCAAACAACAACACTTTTTGAATATCAATTTTTGCAAAATTGAAAGGTTATGAAAGAGTTTGAGGTTTCTCGCACAAAACTCTCGTGGCCACTAAGCAGAATATCCATTATCTGATAAAGAGTTGAGGAGTGTTCACCTAGCATAAGCTGGCAAAATCGTTTCAAAGTTACATCAGGGATTGTAGAAGAACGTTTGTTGGTCGTAAAAGTACTAATAGATGTCGCTGTTGCCTCACTCAAAGGTGCTGGAAGTTGTTTCTGGTTCTTGGTAACTGAAGACGAAGAAGTTGATTTTGAAAGGTATTCAACAGCAACATGTAATCGTGAAATTATTGCACCACGTTTAACAAAGTCTTTTTGCGTTGGCTGAATAAGTAATTTGAAACAGTTAACGAGACACGGTATCACCGCAGGTACATAAAAAGAATCGAATATATTATCATCCTGCGAACCAAATTCATACATAACATGATAATGATTGGAGCCAAATGTACAACCTTCGATAACTGTTGCAGATGAATGATAATCATATGCATAATTTTCAATTGTTGTGCATACATTGCCTCAACCATAACGAACAAAAAAAAGCTAATGAACTAACTATGAAAGCATGAACAATGACAGGAAGCAAAAGGTATAATAGAAATTATTCCGAATCCTCATCGACTTTTACAGACGTTTTCGGTATCTTCTTATGGCGCTGAGTTGGTGTTTTGCCGGCTCGTTTTGCTGGACGTTTTGAGTCATCAGTTAAATCCGGTTTTAGAAGTGAATCGATCAAGCCAACTGGTTGATCAAGCATTTGTTCTAGTTTTTCAATGTTCTGACATAGCAACCGAAACTCTCGCGCCGAAAGTGTAATTTTTTGATTGAAATCCCAATCGACCTGTTCACTATCACGTTTGAACAATTTCAAGCTTAAATAGGTGCCAGTGGTATTATAAGTCTTAACAGCAGCCCTAACAAGCCGTTTTTCATTGAGCGAGAGATCCAAATGAAAGTCGCTGTACTCAGCATCCTTAGACAAAACATTACCCATAATGTTGCATATATTGAGACAAACTGTATCAAAGTAATCTGAAACGATGAATGACTAATGCATTACTGTTTGTTGGAATGTAAACAATTTAAAACCCCACGCCAAAATGTCTAGACAATATAACAGCTGAGCAAACAAACCCACCCACCCACCCCAGCGTGTAAACAAATCTATACTCCTCTATATCAGCTCTGATGTTTTTACGAAATATGAAATTCAAAAGATCGGAAAAAATCTACCCTGCTGAATCAAGACCCATTCAATGTCACAATTGTCCAAGGCAATTTAAAAATTTTTATTCACTAATGCAACATCGCCGGGCCAAGCATTATAAAGGCCATAGCAGAAAACAGTTTTACAAGTCCCGACCTTTAAATCTAAAAACTGACAAATTTTCATTAGCAATGGATAAATTAGCTCGCCTCCTTGAGTCTATTTATATTTCCCGAGAGAACCCCAATTCAACTTAGTTCAATATGACATAATTCTATTTATAGACATAACGGAATAATGATGAAATGGCTGAGTCAAATAAACAAAAACGTCTGCAACAATTTTTCAATCTATCCGCCATTGTTCTTTCTTGTTGTTCAATATAAGTTTTGTGAAAATTGTTTAGTTCTTTGGCATCTTATTACATTACTGCAAGTCTTTTGTTACTTAACCTTCTCCTAGAATTTGCTTTCATCCTGCTTCTCCATTCAGTTCCATATCATATAAAAACAAGTTTTCATTTCTCTTGTTCTCAGAATTGGTTCTAGACTCGGTGCTGTTAAGTCATTATAAAACTTTCCTTACAAAGGAAACTCTGTGCTTTGTTACCGTTTAAATCCGTAAAATCAGAACAAAAAACATCTCAATTGTTATCCATCACCTGCAATATGGCTGCTGAATATTTAGAGATTGCGAAAACAAGTGAGCGAGGCACTCGAACCCTTGTGCGAATGTGTCACAACTTCAAAAATATTGTCCTTGTAAAGGAAAACTTTGATGATCAGACAGAATTATGGCACACAAAAAACAGCTTTATTGTTCCAGTTAATTACATTGAACCAATACTTGAATACACAAAACAAAACGATTTATTTCATCTTACAAAAACGCCAGAAAAATCACCAAGACAAGAAGAATCTCCATATGCTCATCGATATTATGGATGTATTACTCCCATTCAAACAAAAAAGCAGGATGTGAAAAAATTGGCGAAGCGAACAAGAAAACTTTTTGCTACGATCATGACTGCATTGAAATTTGGGAGAATCAATTGGGGCAGCTAGAAGAAGTTGAGCAAATATCTGGTTTTTGGAATTTTGATCAGTCGCCAAGTGAAGAAACAAAAACCCCGGAAAGCCTCCCGTTGCTTGTCAACAATTTTTCTGATGATATCAACTTCGATGAAACACCTCCATTGAGCCAGTGCTATGCCCCCGTCAAGAAGGTCATCAAGTTATCTCGACTCTAAACAAAACAAACCCACCTCAAACTCATTGTGCATATTGAACATTTCATTTGTTGCTTTTCATTGTTCCAACGTATGAACTTTGTGTTTCCTTCTTTAAACTAGTTTTTAATTTAATTTTCTCTAACAATCAATCTTAGCGCTAGACATTGCATGATTTTTTGAGAGAAAGATTTAGGCGATGCGGCGAAATTCAGACATTGAACAGACAAGTATGTGAGACATTGCCGTAAACAAATAAGCAAAAACAGACCGGGTTGAAATAAACCCAGTTAAAGCTTGGATTTTTTCATATCATGACAAACAGTCAATAAACATATTTCACTAATTGCTATTATTCAGTAGAGAAAGTGAAAGAAAACTAGGCTATGTAAATAAGAAGTAAAACAGTGAGCTCAGAATCACCTGTGATGAACCAACAAAAACTAGCAAAGCAGGTAAACAAGTGCATCTGTGATATTGACACAACAGTCTGGTAGACTTGCTGCCCCCCCCAACCACTATTTGTGGAGCAGTAGCTTTCAGTCCCAAAAGTAAACAAAAAAGATGCGCACTCTGATTGGTTGAGAATGTTGTGAAAATGTGTCCCCTCCAACAATAAATTTTTCTCATTTGCTTTTTGCCTTAACTTTCAACTCAAGTTAAAGAAATAATTTTCAACAGTCTTATCAAAACTAATCAGCAACAGCAAAAAACTTTCATTCTTTCCTCTTGAAAACTTTCACCCCAGTTCCTTATTTGTCTCAAGTTCTTACACCTGTAATGAATTCAGAGAAGTGTAGAGTTTGCAAAAAGACACTTTCGGACAAACGAAGCTTACGTCGGCACATGAAAGATGTGCATAAACATTATGCACAAACAAACGTATTCGTGTGCGATGAGTGCGCATTTGCTAATGAAAAAATTGTCGAGCTCGAGACGCATATGAGACAACAACACAACTCAACCCACCCACGCTATTGCCTATACTGCAACAAGTTTTTCACACAACCTCAAGTACATGGAGCACATGAATAAAAATCATGGACTGCCAGTATGGGATGCTAATGCTGAAAACAACCCAAACTCTGGAATTCTTCCGTCCGAGCAAGTTTTCGGCGGTGTTTTGAAAACATATGACATACCAATGGGAGAACATGAAATAGACTTGCTAAGTTTCATGCGTAGCAAACGTGATGAGATTGAAAACGTTGTTCAACTCAACACCCAAAATCAAGCACAAAAACTTCAGTTTAGCGCACTGGTACAACTCACAAAACCAACGAGCGATGAAAATGTTAGCAGCCAGCCAGATCGCATCAAAATATACATCAACTCAAAAATGCAGCTGGTCGACTTCACAGGCTTGAGCAAATCCTGTTTCGCTGGAATGGTTGAACAAATGCTGCTTGCCTTGAACAACTTTGCATCCCATGGTAGCGGCTTGACAGTAGATAGCATTGAAAACATTGAACTGAGGCTCGCCAGGTCAAAACCAATTGCTGCTTCTTCATATTTAGCTCTGCCTACTGTGCTAGCAAAATGTCAGTACCTGTTGAACATTCGAAACCGACAAGACGAGAAATGTTTTCTCTACTGTTATACAGCTCAGTACCATAACACATTCGGACCCCGGTTGATACCCGCCAATGCTTCATGGAGACAAAAGACAAATCCAATAATGTATAGTTCGGAAAATCCAGGAGCAAAACAAGCGGCTGGTGAATTCATGATGCCCATGGCTTTTCACCAGATGGAAAATTTTGAACTGCTGAACTTGGTACGCGTTAATGTTTTTCGACACTCGAACAAGAAACTGATTCTTTCCGCATATCAAATAATAAAAACTACAATTTCAATCTGGATCTGCTCTTGCTTAGTGATGGATCAATGCATCACTATGTCCTGATCACAAATATCAAGGCACTTATTCATAAATATCTTGGAAAACACCAGCGCATTGACAACCATTTGTGTCGTAACTGTTTCCACATCAGCACCTCATTGGCTCGACATGAGAGACATGAAGAAATATGCCATCAAAACACGCAAGCAATAATTAAAATGCCGAAAGCCAAACAGCAAAACTTTGAATTCAAAAATGTTCAAGCCCGATGGTTTGCGCCGATAGTTGGATTTTTCGATCTGGAGTCAATAATTGAACCAGTTGCTAACACTATCAATACACAACAAAACTCAGTTACTAGAGCATTGGAGGAACACAAGCCGTGTAGTTATGCTTTGCTCTTCGTTGCTTTAAATGAAACAAACCCATTCTACTTCGATCTCAAATGTGGTCCGAATGTCATGGTTGAATTTGTTAAGTCACTGGAACAAATTGCTAGGGATATATACGACGTGAAACAACAACACAAAAACTTGCCGGCGAGCCAACAATCACTAAAGATCAAGCTAGTTTGTGTTGGATTTGTGAAACTGAATTGAATACATCCTCACACGATCCCACTGTTCTAGACCACTGCCATTTCACAGGAAAATTTTTGGGATGGGCACATGCGCAGTGCAATTTGAAACGCAAAACTCTAAACTTCATCCCCCTATTTGCGCACAACTTGGCAAACTATGATCTTCATCACGTAGTATTAGCAATACAAAGTCTGAATGACAAAAACACAATTTCAGTTGTGCCAAGCACGAGTGAGAAATTCATCTCATTGCAAATTGGAGTGCATATGAAAAGAACACAAAACAAGAAAGGTGTTTGGACAAGCCAGTATGAGTATATCAGACTATTGGACTCATTTAAGTTCATGAATGCATCGCTCGACAAGTTGGTACAGAACCTGCCATCTGATCAATTCACCTTATTGGAACAACATTTTCAAGCGCGGCCAACAACATCGGTTAATTTGCTAAAACAAAAAGGCTCGTTCCCTTATTGCTTCGTCGATAGCTTTGAAAAACTGCAAGAGGCCCAGCTTCCCCCTCTGGAGAAATGGACAAACAGTTTGCAGCAGTACGAGGTAACAGTGAGTGAAGATGAATAGAAGCGAGCCCTCGAAGTGTTCAGTTTATTCAAGTGCCAAAACATTGGTGATTACTACAATTTGTATTTGACAACAGATGTGTTTCTCCTCGCTGCAGTAGTACTCTGCTTTAGAAAAGTGTGCTATGATACATATGGGCTCGACTGCTGCCAGTATCACACGGCTTCCAACTTGTCAGGAGATGCAATGTTCAAAATATATTACCCTCAACTACATCTTCTAACAGAAAGGGAACACCTCGACATGGTAGAAAGTCTTATAAGAGGAGGCGTGAGCTCGGTTTACAGCAAGCGGCTCTGTCGCGCAAACAACAAGTTTCTTTCGGACTACAAACCGAAGAACATTTCCTCATTCATAATAATGATTGATGCCAATAATCTGTATGGAGGAATCATGGAAAAATTCCCCCTACCCCTCCATGATTTCGAAATGTTTGACAAAAGTGAATGGACCGATGAGGAAGCCCAGGAAATTTTGCGTCGAATATTGAATACGCCTGATGATGATGAGGTTGGATACATAGTTGAAGTCGATTTCAGTTATCCCGACAGCCTGCACGATCTACACTCTGATTTTCCTTTGGTGCCCACAAAAGATGCGATTGATGAATGCTGGCTCAGTGAGTATCAAAGCAGCTTGTTGGCCGACATGCAAATTAAAAAACCCCCGCAGGTGAGAAAGCTCATTCAGACGTTGTTCGATAAACAGAATTACACTCTGCACTATCAAACCCTCAAACTCTACGTTGAACTAGGATTGGTGGTGACCAAGCTTCATAGAGTGCTTTCGTTCAAACAGCAAAAGTGGCTGGCACCCTACGTACAACTGAACACCGAAAAGCGAAAGCAAGCGAAGAATAAATTTGAGGAGGATTTTTTCAAATTGATGGTTAACTCATCGTTTGGAAAAACTTGTGAGGGAAAGCGAAACCGAACGAAAGTCAGGATAACCCGCACGGAAGAGGAAACGCTAAAGTGGACAGACAAGCCCGAGTACCAATCATCAAAAATTATTAGCGAAGATCTTGTCACAGTATGCCTTCAGCAATCAGAAATACTTTGGGACAAACCAACCATAGTGGGTGCCTGTATATTGGATTTGGCAAAAAAAGTTCATGTTCGAGTTTCACTACAAAGTCATGAAGAAAAACTTTGACTGCAATTTACTTTACTCAGACACGGACTCTTTCGTATATGAAGTGCGTTCAAGAGACTTCTTTGCAGAAATACAACGGAAAAAGTCGGTCGCTGAACAGTTTGATTTTTCAAACTTTCCACCAGAACACCCCTTGTATAGCAGGGACAATGCACGTGTCACTCTTGAATTGAAAGATGAGATGGGAAGCCGGCCAATTGCTGAGTTTTGTGGACTCAAGCCAAAGCTGTATTCAATCAAACTCGCTGAAGGCTAGTCTTTTTCACTAGCCCCCCCCTTTCACTCTACAAACACAAGTAATCAAAACAAACAGGCATATGCAAATCATTCTAGCAAAAAAAGTTTGTTTGGGTATGGAAACAATGGAATGAATTTGAAATAAACTAAGTTTTTTTTTCAGGTTGCACCAAACAGTCAGCAAAAGGAGTCACAAAAGATGCACGTCGCAGCATGACGCATGAATTGTACAAGCAAACTCTTTTGGGCGGTGAGGTGGTGCGTCTGCTCAACACGAGAATAGCTTCAAGCAACCACAGGCTGCACACAATTGTGGTCAACAAGAAATCTTTGTCAGGCTACGATGACAAACGATTTATTATGAATGACCAAGTTTCCATGCTGCCCTATGGTCATCGTTCAATAAGAGAGGATATGTTCTTCAAATCAATAATGAATGACCCCGATTGGGGCGCCGATGACTTGGGCGAAAGCGAGCAGGAAAGCGGGCAGCAGGCGCAGGAAAGCGGGCAGCATGCGCAGGAAAGCGGGCAGCATGCGCAGGAAAGCGGGCAGCGGGTGCAGGAAAGCGGGCAGTGGGCGCAGGAAAGCGGGCAGCATGCGCAGGATAGCTCGCAGCAGGTAAAAAACAAAAAGCAGCAAAAAAACAAACGTCAAACGCAACAGTCAGCAAACGTTCCACAAACTAATAGCATTCTAAACACAAGTTTCAACTCAATTCCCGACCCAGGTTTTCACCAGCGAAATTATAGCGAGGACGAATTGAATCAAAATTTGGTAGATTTTGACAATTTTTCAGAGTTTTCGGACAGTGGTTCCTCTACAGACGCAGCTTGCGATGGATTCATTCTAAGTCAAGCGATGGAAGATTCAGATAGCAGCCCCCAACCTCTAATCACAATTGATGAACAACCTCCAGCCAACCTCCCAGTAACAATTGATCAACAAAATCTGCAAGAACAACCACCTACCAAAAAGAGAAGACGAGCAAGAATCATAGAAAGTAATAGCGAAGAGGACTGACGAACCAAACAAAACTAAAAAGTCTTGTCTCATCCTGTATTTGTACCTATATTGTCCAAAAAACACTTGCAGCCGGGCTTATATGGCCAATTGGCTTTTTTAAAAAGTTAAATTTGTACCGTCCCCCCTTTTTGGGCTAGAAATTTCTTGTGTGTAGTGAGTGAGGTCATGTGAAAGGGAGGGACACTGATGTACCAGGAGGGGTTGATCTGCCACGGCATGTGACAGAACACCGTTCTTCCTGCACATATCAGACTGTATCAAAATTCGTTTTTGCATCAAAGTTTGTGCCGCAAAGAACCTACTAAGTCAGCTTTTCCGCTGCCATACATGCAGGGTTTCTCTTATTATTGTGTTACACCCAATAAAAGTCAGCAGAACCGGATGATTTTTTGAAAAATAATTCCTACCCATATATCCGGTCTACTAAAAACGATTTTTCTTACTCAATTGTTGCGCAGGGTGATGTGTAGTTGTCCGTTACCCAAATCATGAACAACCCGGTCTTGACGTTCAAAAATTTCTGGATTTTTGCACTTCCCGCAATGGCAGATGTGCAAGTCAATGAAGCCTCTGTTGAGGCAAATTTTTATTGGTCGAAGTGATTTTCCTGAAAGAGAACCGCTGTTGAACAAAAATTGATAATTGCTCTCATGTTTACCTATTGTTTTAGACTAAAACTGATTTACAAGCGTATTGGATTTCGATTTCCGGTACAATAAGAAATATAGTTTTGAAATGAACAGGGAACGGGTTTAACTGCAGCGTTTCCAAAGCTTCCTTAATTTTAAAACGACATTCGCTGAAACAAAAAGGGGGATAAACAGATTAGATCCGAAATTTTTTTTCGACTTGGACGGTGCAAGGGGGGGGGGGCTTTTCATGACAACCTAAAGAATAGAAGTTCGATGATATGATTTTTATAAAGAAGCATTTGAAAGTTTGAGTCAGCGTGATCTCAAAAAAAATATGAAATTTGTCAATCCCAATGCTCAAACAACCAAAACAGAGAAAATATATAGTTTCTTACTTTTTGTGATGTTGGTTTCCACCAATGATGTTTCCTCAGCTTCCACCATTGATTATCACTTTCGAATGGCAACAAATACGAAACTTTGATTTGGAAACACGATCGAAAACTGGCAGGATCAAATTTTGACTGTTCACTTTCAAATAAAAAAAATGTGGGCAATTTACGACTACGTTACTGCTCAGTTCACTAATGAGAAAATATTTAAAAAATCAAATTTCTTTTCACATTCATTGGAAGACAAATATCTGAAGTGAGGGACACACTGAGGGAAATTGTCACCTTCAATCTCAATCCTGATTAATTTATTGAGTAAATTTATGAAATTCGAATTTAGTGGAGGCATTTTGGATCTGAACCTAATGAAAACGATTGCCAAATTTTTTTCTGACGAGTGAAAATTGCGATGAGGTCCTCTGGTATTAAAATCAAAAGTTAATCTTCAGGTAATAACCAACAAGAGAGAAAGGCTAACTAAGAGGGTTTGTATTATAGCTAGTTAACTTCGTGAAGTCTGTAAATGGAATGAAAATATACAATAATTCGTAGATCGACTGATTTTTTAGCCAAAAATGTTTGTAAGCCGGCTTCCCCTGGTACCCCTGCAACCCTTTATTCCATTCCCCTAATTTTGATTTTTTGATCTGTCGGCAATTTTTGCTAAGATCTTGCCGCAAAAACCTAGTCGGGGGACAAAAACCGAAAAATCGGAAAATTTTTGGCTAAAAATCGGGTTAGGTTATGTTAAAATCGGATATATGAGCGTTAAAACTTGAACAGCGATGAACAATGAAGCACCAAAGTGACAAGAATTGTACGTAAAAGTATGTCAAGCTAACGCGCCTTTGTCTAGCACTGCTTAGTTTTTGGCGGGAAAGTTGCAAAAGTTGCAAGCAATTTGAACTAATTTCATAGCACCGATGTATAATTTAGGCGAAAAGTTAAGAATAAAACAACAAAATTGCTTTAGTTCCAATATAGGGGGAGGGGACATTTTATTCAAATAAAAAAAAATTTAAGTGTCCCACCCCGTTGTTGTCGGGCCGAGAAAATCAGGCTTCCAAAAATGTCCGTCCCCCCCCCCCCGTTGAGGTTCTAGTAATTTTTTATACTACTAGCAATAGTTTTTGTCTCTGCTTTAATTTCACTGGTTTTAATCTTTTAGTTATATATTTTTTGTTTCTGGTTGTGAGAGGAGTATCGGCCTAAACTTTCAACCTTCAGAAAATTTTTTTAATTTTCAACCATTTTCGGTATTTGATTTCTCAAATACCGTCAACATAAGTTGTGTTGTCATTTGATAATCTAAATGACTAAAAAAACCATTTTCTACTGCAAGGGTCTATTTTTGGTTAAATTAACCAAATATCAAGTCTATGTAAACAAATCAACAGTGTTACAGATATAAAATATTTGCTTAGAGTGAACATGTTGCTTTCTGAAGTGCTGGGTTATAAGCAAAAAAATCCGAAATGATATTTAAAAGCGTTTCATTTCAGCGCTGAAAATTGTTTGGGAACTCATATGACATTGCAAAAAAGTGGATAGCAAACAGAGGTGATAACGATTTGAAAAAAATCACAATAAACAATGCGACTTAGAAGTACCTGTCGAGGAATTGAGATCGAAAATGAGCAGAACTTAGCTTTTTGTTTTTGTAAGAATCTGATACCAAAAGTTTCCCATGACTAGAAAAGCTTATTGTCCCTAGGTGAACCAAATTGACGAAAGTTGCGGATAAAAAATGCATTTTCATCTTCAAGAATCAGAATGATCTCGCTAAAAAACCGAGAGCAGTATTTAGTAGTAAATTAGCTTTTTCAGGAAAATTGGCAAATAAACTTTTATCGAGAAAATGCAGAGAGAAGTTTTTCGTTTTTCTGTAGGAAGCTGTAAAATTAGTAACAGGCAAAATGTGTTCAACTTGCTGACTAATTTCACAAATTCACAATGCACAATCTTGCCTAAAGTATTGGAGCCATCACTATATTGATCGGATTTTACGTGAAACTCAATTTACTGCCAGTTAAAGAAAACTTTTCAACTTCTATTTTGACTTTACTGCCACTTTTTCATAAATTGGAATTTTTAAGTTTCTGATGATTATTTGTCAAGTAATCTGAAAGTCAAACAAAACTGTCAAAATTATGTTTTCCAAAGTTGACTGCTTAATTAGCTAATTTAGCAAATAAGTATGCAAAATTTTTGTATAATTTTGTCAACAAGTGCTTATATTAAGCATCAAAGTGTGTTGGCAGCAGTCTTAGATATTGAAATTAAAAAGTAATTTTTTGAGACAAAAATATACCAATTTTCAACAAAAATGCAAACAATTTTTTTTGCAGCATTGGTTCCCTACAGTAGTCGTCTTTTCTACCTAAAACATTCAGATAAAACCCAAAGTTCATTATCAAAAATCGCATTTTGAAATTGATTAACTTTTTCCAAGTTTCAAAAAACATTGTCGCAAAAATTGATATGATACGTTCAACTACGGCTAAAGTTTCTATTGCTAAACATTAGAAATTTCTGTGAATTGTGATTTTTTGATAGCTTTCTTTTCACTGTAAAACTGGGATTGAGTTCATCAACTTTACTTTAGGGCGTCTGGATAGTCACCATTTCATATTGTTTGAATTCATATGCTGCAAGACCCGTAATGTATTGGAACCAGTGCAAGAAATAAATTCGAAATGTTTTTTTAGGTTGGCTTAAAGTTGCCTCAAAAGTTGAAATTTACTTCGTAAAACAAGGGACACTTGCTCAATTTTGAAGAAACGATTTGATATCAGATTTTTATTGTAAACGCTATTTGTAACAACGACGTTTCTCTTTAAAAAAATATTATTGAGGTTCTTATTGTTGTGGACGATTGTATAATAATTACACAAGAAAACTATGCGTTCCTTTTAGTAGTATTTCTTAAAAAATTCTTTGAAGAAATTATAAGTATTTCTTTTTGAATCCTTGTCAGAAAAATTAGAAAAAATGATGTTAAAGTGGTAGTCTTCACATGCATAAAATTTTTAATGTTTCATTAAAACCTTGTATTTATGAGTCAAGAAACCTTATATTTATTTTGATTACAAGCGTTTCCTTTGAACTATGGTTCAATCAATTACAACTAGTGCCATAAAATTTTGGAAATTTTTAGATTTGTTGAAAGCAACAGCAAAACAATCGTGATCGACAAAACCGTTTTCTCCTCTACTTTTTTGACAGCCAAAAGACAGAGGTCGGGGGCTGCGTAGTTGAGTCCTTTCAAGGTCGTCTCATAATCACAGGCTGTTTTTTCGTAATATTTCACTTCCTCGCTAGAATTGTTCAAATTGTACAAATCAGCTATCCACTCATTTTCAGAACTTGCTTGTGAACTCATTTTTCTAGGAACTTTTAAACTGAACAAACTGATGGTTATATCACAATATTTGTTTTCAGAATAAAGTTAAGGATGTTTGTTATTAGTCTTTTCTCAAGGTCAAGGTGATTCGATTGGCTTATTGTCATCAGACCATGCAATGCTCAAGATTATCAGTGTTCCGAGTTTATTTGCTGATTGATGATAACATGGTGTCATTCTGATTACGAATTAAACTCAAGCAATCATAGCAAGATTTTTGTTTAATTACTATTTTAATCTGCATATTAAATGTGTGACCTGCATGGTGGCTTTCTCAGAAACGGCAATCATTTGTTTAATGAGCAAACTAATTGAGGTATTTTCCATTTGATAATATTAACAACATAAAGACCTGCAAACAAGACTTACCTTTACACCGTTTTGTCACTGACCCAGAAATTTCAAAATCTTGTTTAATCAATTTTGATTACTCGGCGTGATAGAGTGGACGTTCAAGAGAATTGAGTCGTAAAAAGAACTTTGAAATTGAGCCCCGTGTTATCACAAATTGAACAGCCTTTCCTTTCAAAATGGAAAGTTATTCAAAACAACCGGGGTTGAAAATTAGGGTAGCTTGTAAAAGTATACATTTCTTTTTTCTCAAGAGTTTTATATGTTTACATCATTAAGTTGTATCTTCTCTATTGTATACCCCCACGTATTTTTATAACCCACACCCAAACTATACCAGTTTAAGGATACCAATGCATATAAAGTTACTTTTCTTGTAAACATACGAGAACAGGAATATACTAAACATTAACACAGTGAAACTTTCAAATTACAACGTATATACATACGTTTTGAAACTTTTCAACAAATTTTTCGAAGTTTTTGGCTACAAGAACTGGGCTGAGAATACGATATTTTTCTGAGAAACTATTGAGTAGTATAGTGAAGAAAATAGGGAAGAGGTATTGGGGAGGAAAAACATTAGCTACAAAGAGACTGGGGGCGTTATCAGATACGCTCCTTAATATTTAGCAATCTTAAGCCTCTCTGGGCTTTGATGGGCAATAAAAAGTAACAACGGATTGCAATATATGTTCATTGAACGTGATTGATATCTGAAGAACAAGATAATGGTGAACAAAATAGACAAAAAACGCATAGATTTCAGAAGTTGTACTGGTGCTACCCTTGTCCACAGTTTCTATTACCCGGGTCGAAGTTTGTTGGTGAAATTTTGTAAGAAATGCGGTGAATGCGGTGAACTTTTCACCCCTTTTCACCGCTTTTCACCCCTTCTCTTACAAAAATTCACCACAAAATTCATCGCATGTCTTACCAAAATTCACCGCAAACACATTTGCGGCAAGTTAATGTAAGAAATGCGGTGAATGCGGTGGATACAGTGAGAAATAATAATTCACAGCTTTTCACCGCATTTCTTACAAAAGTTCACCACGAAATTCACCGCAATTCTTACAAAAATTCAACGCATAGACTTTTGTGGCAAAGTAATTTAAGAAATGCGGTGAATGTGGTAAATGCGGTGATCAAAAAATAGTTCTCCGATATTTTCCCCCGGTCCGAATAATAATAGAGCCAAAATTATTCGACCGTTGCTGTTTCTGATTAGATGATGCGATATGGGTTCGGCTATGATTAGAACTTTGAACGCAACATTTTTTGCGCAGTTTTCGTGCAGCACAAGCTTCCGTACGACTTCAGGGAAACTCAAGTCCAATATGATGAAACAACCTCGCGGAATTTTCTGATTGGGATCCTCCACGAAACGTGATGAAGATGAAACAAACCCATATACTTTACGCAAATATATAGTTTTCTAGCCGCGCGGAGGTGCAAACGCTGAAAAACGCAACATTATGTAGGATTCGTGGTGATTGCATTCAATTTAGGTAAAATCTACTCTGGATCGCCAAATTGCATAACTTTGCCTGGAATTTATTGTAGATATTACATAAATTTGCGTTAAAATTAGCTTAGATAGTACATAATTTGGTGATGAAGTTAGCATTGATCTTATATAGTTTGCATTGAAGTTAATGTTGATTTTACAAAATTTTACGTTGAAATTAGCGTAGATCTTACCTATTTGTGCGTTGAATTAAGCGCAGATGTTATAAAAATTCGACGAATTCACTGAAAATCTTACAGATTTTCAAAATTTCATTAGATCATACTTGATGTTGGTTGGAGTTTCACGTTTATTTCATAAAAAAGCCCCCTAGAACCGCGTCAACAATTTGTGCAACGATGAGTTTTGATATTGTTCTGTATTTGTTCGCTATGAAGTGAATAGAACGGTTCAAAAATATTTGGTATCAACTGGCTCAAGAAATATGCAATTCGAACTAAAAATGTGCAAATTCGCAATTTTCTGTCAGTTTGATACCTGCAATGAATAATGAGGTAAACTTCCTAGAAAAAAGTTTTCGAATGTGAATTGTGACCTTCTCTTAAAAACCAAAGCAACACATTTCAAAACAAAGAAAAATTGAACAGAATCGAAAATTGAAGAAACCATTCCATTAAAACAAACAGCTGGCTTTGCTATAGGTAGAGTGGAAAACAGCAAGCAGTTATGATCTAGCTTGCTTTTTACACGTTCGATTACTACAATAGGTTTGCACAACATTTTTTTTCGGTTGAGAAAGATAAGTTCCGGACATCGTTCCGCACACCAAGTTTCTTGATGTTGAAACAATTTTTTTTCATTTTTTGAAAAAACTAAAATTAACAGGTTTCCCTTATCAGTATGTTGAGTAAAAAGGCTTTGTAATGGTTGAAAGGCAGCCAATTTTAGCAAAGAAGTCTTCATTTATGCTTTGTCAATAATAAAGGACCAGGCTGCGTTGAGGTGTGTATGATACATTATGTTGTTTCATTGTCGACGTGATTTGATATTAAAAAAACGTTTATCTTGATAAAACCAAACAAAATTTCAAGGCATCAATTTGAACAAAATTGAGCAATTATACGGCAAAAGAGGAAGGAATAATTCTCTTAAATAATTTCTCTCGTTCACAGTTAAAAACCTACAGGTTCCTAAAAACCTATAGGTTCCTCATTGAAAGAGAATGCTCAGTTGATGCAATATAGGTCAAAATCAAGCACCTTAGAAAATTTTTTCAACTGAACAATTGTAACAGCTTTGTAGCGGTTAAAATTCAGTCAATTTTGCAAAGTAGTAAATGAAATTATGCATCTGATAGAATTTTAATTACCAGACAAAGATGAAGAGTGCATGATAGCTCATTCTGCCGGATTTGATTATAGTTTTTAGAATTGTATACTACTTAAATTGGTTTGTTTTCGCTATTAGCAAATCCTTTACAAAATTTATGATATTTCTTAGATACACCTACATCGTTTATTGTGCAAAAACATTTAAAAGCTCATATTGGTGTTAGCATATGCAGAGAAAACGTAGTGACATCACAGAACTGTAGCAGTTGTCTGTTAGCCTTCATAGATGTTTGAATAAAAAAGCTTTGTTCAAGTCAAAACACATCAAAATTGTTAAATTCTCCAACTTCAAAGACTTGTTTTCTTGATAACTTTTTGAATAGATAGGGTTAGAAAGTCAAGGTTAGCTCATTTTTTTGCCGTATTAAAGTAATTTTTGAATTTGTGTAGGAAAAAACGGTAAAATTTTGATTTGTATACGACATTTTCAAAAAGCTGTCCAATTATGCGTAGAAAATGTCTAACTTCATGAAAAAGGTTTGTTTATTTTTTTTTAAAAAGAAGTAGAGCTATAAAATCTAGGTGATCCATTTTTGTTGCCGTGATAATAAAAATTTTAAACTTATTTAGGAAAAAATTGCCGATCTTTTGAATTATATACAAAATTTTCAAAGAACTGTCGAAATAGGTGAAGAAAAATCTGAACATCAATAAAAACATTTGTTAATAATTTTCTGAAAAAGACGAATCAGAAAGTCTATTTGCGCCGCGACGATTTAGAAAGTTTAGTTGGCTAAGCTAACGAGGCAATGGTCCTCTAGTTGGTGGCGCAACTAGTTGTATCTCAGCCGGTACACACTCAAATTGGTAATATTAACGCGGAGCCAAGAGGGAATGAAGGTTTTTCCTTCAAATGTAGAAGACAGTTTGGCTTTGGAGAGGAAAACGACAATAAGGAAAGACTTATTTCATTTTTTAGATCGCACAGTTTATTTACCGGAGCCACGTGGTTTAGGCAAGTATACTTTTAACCAGCCTGAATAAAGCAGCGTTAAAACACTATGCACCATATTGTCTTTTCCATCAGTTATAGGAGCTGCGTTCAAGATGTTAGAACTCGGAGCGGCAAGTTCACCATAACTGACAATGAACTGGTCTTTGCACAAGTTTAACTTAAGTTGCAAAACTCTAAGCCTAAAATTACTCCGATTGCGATTTCCTCAAAGTTGAGTGATGGCAGATTCTGTAAACAGTTTCCTGAGTTCATCAAAAAGAAATAAGAAGAAACTGATGAAAATTAAGACATTGAACTTGGTTGGGATAACTTTCGACAGGCAATGAACGAGGCTACTTTTAAATTACTGGTCCCTTAGAAAAAGAGCTCAAGCCTTGGAGTATAGAAAAAATGAGAAAGTTAATTGTAAAGAGAGGAGAAGCGCAGCTGAAGAAGAACTCGTTCAAAGCGAAGGCTTTGAATGCTGTGAAATGTAAACAACATTTTGAGAATGTCTCAATCACAGATAAATTGCTTTTCAACCTATTAAAGGACTTATTGAAACAGTTTGAGAACATAGATAGGGCTGTCAACGTCCTAGGAGAGTTTGAAAATGAAGAATTCTTTGACTTACGGAAAAAAAATTCGATATTTTGTCAAATATTGAGCTCAAAAAAAACTATGTATTGTTTCAACATATTTTGTTTTTCAACATAGTCAAAGGTTTTTTCAGATAGTTTGACAATCTTGAGAAGAGGGTCAAGGTGCTAAGAGAGTCTGAATGTGAAAGAAGTTTTGACCTAACTGCTCTGAGATAAAATAGTCGATACGATGTCAAATATCGAACTCAAAATCCTCTCTATATAGGGTTTCAACAAAAATTAACTTTCATTTTAGTGAGGATTTATTCAATTGATTTGCCGGCCTAGGAAAGAGTGTCAAAACACGAATAGATTCTGAATGCCAAAGAGTTTTTTACCTAGCTGGTATAAGAAAAAGAGCGGTACATACTTTGTCAAATTTCGAGCTCCTGAAATTCGAAGAGTATTTTGACATGAATTATTTGTCAACAAAATCAAGGACTTATTCGAATAGTTTGGGAATGCAGAGAGAAGTGTCAACGTCCTAAGAGAGTCTGAAAAAGGAAGAATTTTTGATCTAGCTGCTCTAAGAATACCGAAGTCGATACGATATCAAACTTCGAGCTCAATAACTCTCCATATAATGTTTCAACGTAAATTGTTTTTCAACCTAGTCAGGACTTAACCAATTGATTTGAGGGCCCAAGAGAGAGTGTCAATATCCGAATAGAATCTGAAAGCGAAATAATTTTTTTTGTAGCAGGTCTCCGAAAAAAGCAGTTTATACGCTGTCAAATTTCGAGCTCCAAAAGCGAGGATCTGGGGAGGACTGTCAAATTGCAAGTAACGCATGAAAGCCAAAAAATTTTTGACCTATCTCGTATACGAAAAAGTGGTTTATACGTTGCCAAACTTCGAGCTCCAGAAATTCGAAGAGTATTTAAACAAAAATTGTTTGTCAACATAGTTAAGGACTTATTCAGATGGTTTGGGAATCTAGAGAGGAGTGTGAACGTCCTAAGAGAGTTCTAATGTGGAAAAATTTTTAACCTAGCTGCTCTATATATAAAGTAGTCGATAGGATGTCAAACTTCAAGCTCAAAAACTTTCTATATAATGTTTCAAGATAAATTGTTTTTCAACCTAGTCAGGAGTCTTGACTTATTCAAACGGTTTGGGAATCTAGAGAGGAGTGCCAACGTCCTAAGAGATTCTGAAAGTCAAAACGTTTTTGATCTAGCTGCTCTAAAGATAAAGTGGTCGAAACGATGTCAAACTTCAAGCTCAAAAACTTTCTATATAATATTTTTTGTACAAAAATTTTTATTCAACCTAGTCAGGACTTATTCCGTTGATTTGAGGGCCTAAGGGAGAGTGTCAAATTGCGAATAAGTTCTGAAAGCAAATTAACTTTTAACATTGCAGGTCTCAAAAAAGCAGTTTATACACTGTCAAATTTCGAGCTCAAAAACACACCAAATAGTGTTCCAACATAAAATGTTTTTCAACGAAGTCAAGAAGTTATTTAAATAAATTGTCGATCTAGGGAGGAATTTAATCATCCCAATAAAAACTGAATGCAAACGAGTTTTTGACTTGGCTGGTCTTTAAAAGAGTAGTCGATACGTTGTCAAATTTTGAGCTCCAAAAATTCTATGATGTTTCAACATAAATTGTTTTTCAACCTTGTCAAGGACGTATTCAAATAACTTGCGGGTCAAAATCCCAATAGAGTCTGAACGCGAACGATTTTTTGACCTAGCGGGTCCGCAAAAAATTACTTGATTTGTTGTCAAATTTCAAGCTCCAAAAGAGAGGGTCTAGGGAGGAGTGTGAAAATGCAAATAGAGCATGAAAGCCAAAAAATTTTTGATCTAGCCAGTTTACGAAAAAAAGCGGATTATACGTTGTCAAATTTCGAGCTCCAGAAAGTCGAAGAGTATTCCAACATAAATTGTTTTTCAACATTGTCAAGGACCTATTCAAATAGTTTGGGAGTCCTAGAGAGGAATTTCAACGTCCTAAGAGATTCTGAAAGTGAAAGAGTTTTTGACCTAGCTGCTCTATGTACAAAAGCGGTTGTTAAGTTTCGATATGATAAACTCCCTATATAGTGTTTCAATATAAAGTTTTTTCAGGCTACTCAAGACTTTTTCAATTGACTTTAGGGCCTAGGAAAGAGTGTCATTCTAAATGCAAAAAAAAAATTGATCTAGCTGGTCTATGAAAAAAGCGGTTTATGTGTTGTCAATTTTCGAGCTCCAAAAAATCAAATAGTGTTTCAACATAAATTGTTTTTCAACATTGTCAAGTACGTATTCAAATAATTTGCGGGTCAAAATCCCAATAGAGTCTGAATGCGAACGATTTTTTGACCTAGCGGGTCCGCAAAAAAATTAGTTGATACGTTGTCAAATTTCAAGCTCCAAAAGAGAGGGTCTAGGGAGGAGAGTGAAAATGCAAATAGAGCATGAAAGCCAAAATATTTTTGACCTAGCCAGTTTACGAAAAAAGCGGATTATACGTTGTCAAATTTCGAGCTCCAGAAAGTCGAAGAGTATTTCAACATAAATTGTTTTTCAACATTGTCAAGGACCTATTCAAATAGTTTGGGAGTCCTAGAGAGGAATTTCAACGTCCTAAGAGATTCTGAAAGTGAAAGAGTTTTTGACCTAGCTGCTCTATGTACAAAAGCGGTTGTTAAGTTTCGATATGATAAACTCCCTATAAAGTGTTTCAATATAAATTTTTTACAGGCTACTGAATACTTTTTCAATTGACTTTAGGGCCTAGGAAAGAGTGTCATTCTAAATGCAAAAAAATGATCTAGCTGGTCTATAAAAAAGCGGTTTATGTGTTGTCAATTTTCGAGCTCCAAAAAATCAAATAGTGTTTCAACATAAATTATTTGTCATCAGAGTCACGGACTTATTCAAATAGTTTGAGAATCTAAAGAGGAATTTCAACGTCCTAAGAGATTCTGAAAGTGAAAGAGTTTTTGACCTAGCTGCTCTATGTACAAAAGCGGTTGTTAAGTTTCGATATGATAAACTCCCTATAAAGTGTTTCAATATAAATTTTTTACAGGCTACTGAATACTTTTTCAATTGACTTTAGGGCCTAGGAAAGAGTGTCATTCTAAATGCAAGAAAATGATCTAGCTGGTCTATAAAAAAGCGGTTTATGTGTTGTCAATTTTCGAGCTCCAAAAAATCAAATAGTGTTTCAACATAAATTATTTGTCATCAGAGTCACGGACTTATTCAAATAGTTTGAGAATCTAAAGAGGAATTTCAACGTCCTAAGAGATTCTGAAAGTGAAAGAGTTTTTGACCTAGCTGCTCTATGTACAAAAGCGGTTGTTAAGTTTCGATATGATAAACTCCCTATAAAGTGTTTCAATATAAATTTTTTACAGGCTACTGAATACTTTTTCAATTGACTTTAGGGCCTAGGAAAGAGTGTCATTCTAAATGCAAAAAAATGATCTAGCTGGTCTATAAAAAAGCGGTTTATGTGATGTCAATTTTCGAGCTCCAAAAAATCAAATAGTGTTTCAACATAAATTGTTTTTCAACCTTGTCAAGGACGTATTCAAATAATTTGCGGGTCAAAATCCCAATAGAGTCTGAATGCGAACGATTTTTTGACCTAGCGGGTCCGCAAAAAAGTAGTTGATACGCTGTCAAATTTCAAGCTCCAAAAGAGAGGGTCTAGGGAGGAGTGTGAAAATGCAAATAGAGCATGAAAGCCAAAAAATTTTTGACCTAGCCAGTTTACGAAAAAAGCGGATTATACGTTGTCAAATTTCGAGCTCCAGAAATTCGAAGAGTATTTCAACATAAATTGTTTTTCAACATTGTCAAGGACCTATTCAAATAGTTTGGGAGTCCTAGAGAGGAATTTCAACGTCCTAAGAGATTCTGAAAGTGAAAGAGTTTTTGACCTAGCTGCTCTATGTACAAAAGCGGTTGTTAAGTTTCGATATGATAAACTCCCTATAAAGTGTTTCAATATAATTTTTTTACAGGCTACTGAATACTTTTTCAATTGACTTTAGGGCCTAGGAAAGAGTGTCATTCTAAATGCAAAAAAAATGATCTAGCTGGTCTATAAAAAAGCGGTTTATCTGTTGTCAATTTTCGAGCTCCAAAAAATCAAATAGTGTTTCAACATAAATTATTTGTCATCAGAGTCACGGACTTATTCAAATAGTTTGAGAATCTAAAGAGGAGTGTCAACGTCCTAAGAGAGCCTGAAATGAATAGAATTTTTGACCTTGCTACTCTAGGAAAAAAGTGGTCGATACGATGTCAAACTTCGATCTGAAAAACTCTCTAAATATTGATTGAACATAAATTGTTTTCAGCCTACTCAAGACTTGAGAGCCAAAGAAAGACTGTCCAAAAACAAATACTTTTTGAACGCGAAGTAGTTTTTGACCTACAGGTCTACGAGAAAAGCAGTTCATACGTTATTAACTTTCGAGCTCCAAAATTCTATTTAGTGTTCCACCATAAACTGTTTTTCAACCTAATCCATGTTTTGTTGAAAAAGTTTGAGGGTTTAGGGAGGAGTGTGATCATGCAAATAGAGCATGAAAGCCAAAAAATGCGAACGATTTTTTGACCTAGCGGGTCCGCAAAAAAATTAGTTGATACGTTGTCAAATTTCAAGCTCCAAAAGAGAGGGTCTAGGGAGGAGTGTGAAAATGCAAATAGAGCATGAAAGTCAAAAAATTTTTGACCTAGCCAGTTTACGAAAAAAGCGGATTATACGTTGTCAAATTTCGAGCTCCAGAAATTCGAAGAGTATTTCAACATAAATTGTTTTTCAACATTGTCAAGGACCTATTCAAATAGTTTGGGAGTCCTAGAGAGGAATTTCAACGTCCTAAGAAATTCTGAAAGTGAAAGAGTTTTTGACCTATCTGCTCTATGTACAAAAGCGGTTGTTAAGTTTCGATATGATAAACTCCCTATAAAGTGTTTCAATATAATTTTTTTACAGGCTACTGAATACTTTTTCAATTGACTTTAGGGCCTAGGAAAGAGTGTCATTCTAAATGCAAAAAAATGATCTAGCTGGTCTATAAAAAAGCGGTTTATGTGTTGTCAATTTTCGAGCTCCAAAAAATCAAATAGTGTTTCAACATAAATTATTTGTCATCAGAGTCACGGACTTATTCAAATAGTTTGAGAATCTAAAGAGGAGTGTCAACGTCCTAAGAGAGCCTGAAATGAATAGAATTTTTGACCTTGCTACTCTAGGAAAAAAGTGGTCGATACGATGTCAAACTTCGATCTGAAAAACTCTCTAAATATTGATTGAACATAAATTGTTTTCAGCCTACTCAAGACTTGAGAGCCAAAGAAAGACTGTCCAAAAACAAATACTTTTTGAACGCGAAGTAGTTTTTGACCTACAGGTCTACGAGAAAAGCAGTTCATACGTTATTAACTTTCGAGCTCCAAAATTCTATTTAGTGTTCCACCATAAACTGTTTTTCAACCTAATCCATGTTTTGTTGAAAAAGTTTGAGGGTTTAGGGAGGAGTGTGATCATGCAAATAGAGCATGAAAGCCAAAAAATGCGAACGATTTTTTGACCTAGCGGGTCCGCAAAAAAATTAGTTGATACGTTGTCAAATTTCAAGCTCCAAAAGAGAGGGTCTAGGGAGGAGTGTGAAAATGCAAATAGAGCATGAAAGTCAAAAAATTTTTGACCTAGCCAGTTTACGAAAAAAGCGGATTATACGTTGTCAAATTTCGAGCTCCAGAAATTCGAAGAGTATTTCAACATAAATTGTTTTCAACATTGTCAAGGACCTATTCAAATAGTTTGGGAGTCCTAGAGAGGAATTTCAACGTCCTAAGAAATTCTGAAAGTGAAAGAGTTTTTGACCTAGCTGCTCTATGTACAAAAGCGGTTGTTAAGTTTCGATATGATAAACTCCCTATAAAGTGTTTCAATATAAATTTTTTACAGGCTACTGAATACTTCTTCAATTGACTTTAGGGCCTAGGAAAGAGTGTCATTCTAAATGCAAAAAAATGATCTAGCTGGTCTATGAAAAAGCGGTTTATGTGTTGTCAATTTTTGAGCTCCAAAAAATCAAATAGTGTTTCAACATAAATTATTTGTCATCAGAGTCACGGACTTATTCAAATAGTTTGAGAATCTAAATAGGAGTGTCAACGTCCTAAGAGAGCCTGAAATGAATAGAATTTTTGACCTTGCTACTCTAGGAAAAAAGTGGTCGATACGATGTCAAACTTCGATCTGAAAAACTCTCTAAATATTGATTGAACATAAATTGTTTTCAGCCTACTCAAGACTTGAGAACCAAAGATAGACTGTCCAAAAACAAATACTTTTTGAACGCGAAGTAGTTTTTGACCTACAGGTCTACGAGAAAAGCAGTTCATACGTTATTAACTTTCGAGCTCCAAAATTCTATTTAGTGTTCCACCATAAACTGTTTTTCAACCTAATCCATGTTTTGTTGAAAAAGTTTGAGGGTTTAGGGAGGAGTGTGAACATGCAAATAGAGCATGAAAGCCAAAAAATGCGAACGATTTTTTGACCTAGTGGGTCTGCAAAAAAATTAGTTGATACGTTGTCAAATTTCAAGCTCCAAAAGAGAGGGTCTAGGGAGGAGTGTGAAAATGCAAATAGAGCATGAAAGTCAAAAAATTTTTGACCTAGCCAGTTTACGAAAAAAGCGGATTATACGTTGTCAAATTTCGAGCTCCAGAAATTCGAAGAGTACTTCAACATAAATTGTTTTTCAACATTGTCAAGGACCTGTTCAAATAGTTTGGGAGTACTAGAGATGAATTTCAACGTCCTAAGAGATTCTGAACGTGAAAGAGTTTTTGACCTAGCTGCTCTATGTACAAAAGCGGTTGTTAAGTTTCGGTATGATAAACTCCCTATATAGTGTTTCAATATAAATTTTTAACAGGCTACTGAAGACTTTTTCAATTGACTTTAGGGCCTAGGAAAGAGTGTCATTCCAAATGCAAAAAAATGATCTAGCTGGTCTATAAAAAAAGCGGTTTATGTGTTGTCAATTTTCGAGCTACAAAAAATCAAATAGTGTTTCAACATAAATTGTTTTTCAACCTTGTCAAGGACGTATTCAAATAATTTGCGGCTCAAAATCCCAATAGAGTCTGAATGCGAACGATTTTTTGACCTAGCGGGTCCGCAAAAAAAGTAGTTGATACGTTGTCAAATTTCAAGCTCCAAAAGAGAGGGTCTAGGGAGGAGTGTGAAAATGCAAATAGAGCATGAAAGCCAAAAAATTTTTGACCTAGCCAGTTTACGAAAAAAGCGGATTATACGTTGTCAAATTTCGAGCTCCAGAAATTCGAAATGTATTTCAACATAAATTGTTTTTCAACATTGTCAAGGACCTATTCAAATAGTTTGGGAGTCCTAGAGAGGAATTTCAACGTCCTAAGAGATTCTGAAAGTGAAAGAGTTTTTGACCTAGCTGCTCTATGTACAAAAGCGGTTGTTAAGTTTTGATATGATAAACTCCCTATATAGTGTTTCAATATAAATTTTTTACAGGCTACTGAAGACTTTTTCAATTGACTTTAGGGCCTAGGAAAGAGTGTCATTCTAAATGCAAAAAAATGATCTGGCTGGTCTATAAAAAAGCGGTTTATGTGTTGTCAATTTTCGAGCTCCAAAAAATCAAATAGTGTTTCAACATAAATTATTTGTCATCATAGTCACGGATTTATTCAAATAGTTTGAGAATCTAAAGAGGAGTGCCAACGTCCTAAGAGAGCCTGAAATGAATAGAATTTTTGACCTTGCTACTCTAGGAAAAAAGTGGTCGATACGATGTCAAACTTCGATCTGAAAAACTCTCTAAATATTGATTGAACATAAATTGTTTTCAGCCTACTCAAGACTTGAGAGCCAAAGATAGACTGTCCAAAAACAAATACTTTTTGAACGCGAAGTAGTTTTTGACCTACAGGTCTACGAGAAAAGCAGTTCATACGTTATTAACTTTCGAGCTCCGAAAAATCTATTTAGTGTTCCACCATAAACTGTTTTTCAACCTAATCCATGTTTTGTTGAAAAAGTTTGAGGGTTTAGGGAGGAGTGTGAACATGCAAATAGAGCATGAAAGCCAAAAAATGCGAACGATTTTTTGACCTAGCGGGTCCGCAAAAAAATTAGTTGATACGTTGTCAAATTTCAAGCTCCAAAAGAGAGGGTCTAGGGAGGAGTGTGAAAATGCAAATAGAGCATGAAAGCCGAAAGTTTTTTGAACTAGTTGGGCTTCGAAAAAAAGCAGTTAATAGGTCAAATTTCAAGCTCAAAAACTCACTATATAGTGTTTCAACATAAAGTGTTTTTCAACCCAGTCAAGGAGTTATTCAAATAATTTGGGGATATAGGGAGGAATTTAATAATCACAATAAAAGCTGAATGCAAACGATTTTTTGACCTGGCTGGTCTTCAAAAAAGTAGTTGATGCGTTGTCATTTTTTGGGCTCAAAAAACTCCATAGTGTTTCAAAAAATGTTTTTTAACCCAAAGATTTTCTCAAAATGTTTAAGAATCTAGAGAGTTTCAACGTCGTCGGACAGTATCAAAGCGAAGGAATTTTTAACATAGCTGCTCTATGAAAAAAGAAAATGATAAGTTGTCAAAAATCGATCTCTCAAACTCTATAGTGTTTCGAAATAAATGTTTTTTCAAACTAGTCAAGGACTTCTCAATTATTTGAGCGAGTATAGGTAGGAGTTTCAACATATGGATAGAGTTTGACAGCAAATGAATGTTTGACTCAGCTGGTCTGCCACAAAATAGTCGATAGTTTGTAAAATTTCGAGCTACAAAAACGCAATAATCTTTCATCATAAATTCTTTTAACCTAGTCAATGACTTATTCAAATAGTTTACAGAGGAGTTTCAACGTCCTAAGAGAGTCTGAAAGTGACAAAAATTTTGACCTAGCTACTCTAAAAAAAGAGGTCGATACGCTGTCAAATTTCGAGCTCCAAAAGTTCTATTTAGTGTTCCAACAAAAATTGTTTTTCAACCTAATCCAGGTTTTTGTTGAAATAGTTTCAGGTTCTAGGGAGGAGTATGAACATGCAAATAGAGCAAAGAATTCAAAAAATGTTTGACCCAGATCTTCTACGGAAAAAAAGCAGTTAATACGTTGTAAAATTTTACGCTCAAAAACTCACTTTATAGTGTTTCAACATGAATTGTTTTTCAACCTTCTCAATTCATCAGACGATTCGAGCATTCAAGTTCAGATTTCTGTGCTTTCATCAAACTATTTTGCTTTAAATTTCAGGTTTTTGTGCGTCTATAGCAAAACTATACTGCGTTTATCAAACTTTTTTGCTTTCACGGCCAGTCTTTCTTGCATCCATCAGATCATTCGTTCGTCCATGATCAGACCTCTATGCATTTATCAGACTATTTTCCGTTCATATCAGAATTTTGTGCGTCTATTATCAGACAAGCGTTTATCAGATTTGTGCGTTCATGTCCAGTCTTTCGTGGATTCATCAGCTTTTTCTTCCGTTCATGATCATACAATCGTGCGTTCATTAGACTATATGGGCTTTCATATCCAGACTTTTGTGCGCTCATGATCAGACTCAACTGCGTTTTCCACTCTCATGCGTTCATTGCCAGACCTCCGCAAGTTTATGAGACTATTGGAGCGTATAAGATCAGAATCTCGCGGGCTTTCCAGGATTCCGTGCGTTCCTGTTCAAACTTGCGTGTATTCATCAGACTAATCGAACTTTGATGTCCCAAGCTTAGTGCGTGCATCAGAAAACTTTGTGTTCATTTTGCACGTCTTTGTCTATGATCTGGCTCTCGTGCGTTTATCAGACTTCTTTGCCTTCATTCCCAGAGTTTTTCACTCATCAGACCCTTTTTCCGTTCGTGATCAGACCTCCATACGTTCATCAGTATATTTTGCGTTCACATCAGACTTTTTTGGTTTTATTGTCAGATTCTCAAGCGTTATCTGACTTGTGTAATAATGTTCAGATTTTCATGAATTCATCAGACTATTTTTCCGTTCATGACCATACCATCGTCTGTGCACTAGACTATATCTGCGTTCATATTCAGACTTATGTGCACTCATGATCAGACTCAATTGCATTTTTCACTCTTGTGCGTTAATTACCAGAACTCCGCAAGTTCATCAGACTATTCGAGTGTCTACGATTAGACTTTTGCGCGTTTTTTAGACTCACATTTATACCTGTCCCGACGTAAGTGCATTCATCAAACTATTGGGCGGTAATGTTTAGACTTCCGTTCGTTCATCAGATTATTTTGCCTAATGTCAGATTTTTGTGCCTCTATGATTAAACTCTCGTGCTTTTATCAGATTTTTGTAAATTCATGCCCAGATTCTTTTGTATTCGTCACTATTTGTTTGTCCAAGAACAGACCCCTATAATTCTTCAGACTATTCATCCGTTCATGGTAAGACCAAGGTGCGTCTATTAGACTAAATGTGCAATCTTATTGAAGACTTCTGTGCCTTCACGAACAGACTCCTTGCGTTCAACGCCAGACCTCCTTGCGTTCGTCAGACTAATTGTGCGTCTAAGATCAGACTCTCGCGGTCTTTTAAGAATTCTGGTGGTTCCTCTCTAAAATTGTGTGTGTTCATCAGACTAATCGAGCCTTGATGTTTAGAAATTTGTGCATTCAGGAGACCATTTGTCGTAAGTTTCGGACTTCTGCGTCTATGATCAGACCCTCGTGCATTTATCAGACTTCTATGCGTTCATGTCTAGAATTTTGTTCATTCATCAGACCATTGGTTTGTTCATCATCAGACGTTCATGCGTTCATTACTCTATATGTGCGTTCATATCCAGACTTTTGTGCTTTCACGAACAGACTGTTGTTCGTTTTTCTCCCTCGTGCGCTCATTAACAGAACTCCGCGAGTTCACTAGATTACTCAAGCGTTTATAATCAGACGCTCGGGAGTTCTTCAGAATCCCATCAGTTCCTGTCCAGACTTGCGTTCATTCATCAGACTATTCGAGCGTTACTGTTCAGACCTCCGTGCGTTCATCCGACTGTTTTGCGTTAATGTCAGGCTTTCGATCGTCTATAATTAAAATCTCTTCCGTTTATTGGAATTTTGTGCGTTCATGTCTAGTCTTTCGTGTTTTCATCACATTATTCGTTCGTCCATGATCAGACCTCCATCCGTTTATCAGACTATTTTATGTTCATATCAGACTTTTCTGCGTCTACTTTCAGACTCTTAAGCGTTTATCAGACTTGTGCGTTCGTTCATCCTAAGACTATTGTGCATTCATCAGACTACTTTTCCGTTCTCGGTCAGGCCATCGTGCGTTTATTAGAATAAATTTGCGTTCATATTCAGACTTTTGTGCATTAATGATCAGACTATCAAGCGTTTTTCACTCCCTGCGTTCAATACCAAACCTCCTTGCGTTCATCAGACTACTGTGCGTCTAAGATCAAACACTCGCGCATTTTTCAGAAATCCGTGATTTTCTGTCCAAACTTGAGTGCATTCACCACACCATTCGAGCATTAATGTTTAGACCTCTATGCGGTCATCAGAACATTTTGCGTCAATGTCGGGCTTTCGTGAGTCTATCATCAGATTCTCAAGCGTTTATCGGACTTGTGCGTTCGTGTCCCGACTTTCTTGGCATTCAACAGACTATTCGTCCGTGAATAATAAGATAATCGTGCGCTCATTAGACCATATGTGCGTTGATATTCAGACTCATGTGCACTCATGATCAGACTTTCGTTCGTTGTTCTCTGTCGTTCAATGCCAGACCTCCTTGCGTTCATCAGACTATTTCTGCGTCTATGTTCACACTCTCGCGCGCTTTTCAGATTTCCGTGCGTTCCTGTTGCGTGTATTCACCAGACTAATTGAGCGTTCATGTTCAGACTTCAGTGGATTCATCAGAATTTTTTGCGTAAATGTCAGACTTCTGCGTCTACGATTAGACTCTCGTGCTTTTATCAGACCTTGTGCGTTCATCTCCAGATTTTCGAGCAAACATTGGACTATTCATCGATCATCAGACTAATTTGCGTTCATATCAGACTTTTGTGCGTCCATGATCAGATAATTGTGCGTTTATCAGACCTCGTGCATTCATCAAACTATTCGTTCGTTCAATACCTTCATGCTTTCATTAAACTATACGTGCGTTCAAGTCCAGACTTTTGTGCATTCATGGTCAGACTTTCGTGCATTCATCAAACTATTCGTTCGTTCAATACCTTCATGCTTCCATTAAACTATACGTGCGTTCAAGTCCAGACTTTTGTGCATTCATGGTCAGACTTTCGTGGGTTTTTCACTCTCGTGCGTTTATTAGTCTATTCGTGCGCTCAAGATGAGACTCTCGTGCGTTCATAAGACTAATCCAGCTTTAAAGATCAGACTATCGTCAGTTTATTAGAGTTCTCTGCGTTTATGATAAGACTTTCGTGCATTTTTCGCTCTAGTCCATTCTGCGTCCATTATTAGAATTCCGTGCGTTCATCAGACTATTCATGAGTCTATGATCAGCCTCTCGCGCGTTTGTCAGACTTCCGTGGGTTCCTGTCTAGACTTGCGTGCATACATCAGACTATTTGATCGTTAATGATCAGACCTCCGAGCCTTTGAGGCAAATTTTTGCAAGAAGTGAAGAAGTTTTAAAAAATCACACATTAAAGGTGATGAAAATATGTAACACACGCGGTAGATTTCAATATGATCAACACTAGGAAACGGCAAATTTCGATAGGATCAACGCGAGGAAGCGATGAATTTTTGTGAGATGAACATTAGAAAGCGGTGAATTTTTGTGAGAGCAACGCTAGAAAGCGGTAAGAGGTGAAAAGTTTTAAATAAACTTGCGGTGGATTGCGGGGAAAGCGGTGAATTTGAAAATTTAACAACAACTTGTCGCTAAAGTAGGTAGTTTCAAAGCTTAATATAGCGGTGATATTACATATCTTAGCGGCTATTTAATGTGAACTTTGTAATATTCGCTGCTTACTCTAGCGGTGAACTTACATAATTTCACCGCTTTCACCGCATTTCCCCGCAATATTATGGACAAAAATTGCGTTGAAAAATGAACTTGTCACCGCTTATCTTACTTTTCCTCGACCAAGGCAGAGGAATTTAGCACCCATTCGTCTGTTCTACGTCAGATTCTTATATTTACCATCACTGTACATAAATATAGAACTTAGACACATTTATCATCACTCATCACATCAAGTTCTATTCCAAACACTTCTTTGCTTAATATCTCAAAAGTCTCATGAATGAGACCCTCCAGTATTAGACCAGTAGTTCAAATCCCACCGTGGTCAACTGTTTTTCATAATACCAATCTTTTTCAGTATAAATTTAGTCGTTTTTCTTATACACCCCAATAACCAAGGATAGGATATTGAGTAAAACAGTTTACCTAAAGTCACATTCCTGATAAATGCATCACAAGCAAGCTCGATAGCTAAAGTAAAAAAGCCCGAAAATAAGAACTTAAAAATTTTTAAAAAACTCAAATTTCAGAATTATCTGTGTGGCTTCTCTCTTCTCCTTTTCTATTACGGAGAATCACTGATTGTTAATTTCGCTCTTATTCAGTGAGGCTTCAGAAACGATTTCGAATTATTCTGAAATTGTTCTGAATCACTATGGTGTCACAAATTCTGTGAAATTGTTTGAATCAGTATTGTTATTTTCTGAGCGTTAGACACGGGGCGTATCAGAAACTGAAAACTGTAATGAGCGCTCGAAAGGTTAAAGTCGAAGTTGAAAATCTTCAAAGTCTAATAAATGAGACCTGCATTTTTAGACCAGTGATTCAAACACAACTGTGCTCAACAATTTTCCTTAATTTCAAGCAGTTTTAGACTGAGCTTAGTCGTTATCCTTCAAGGACTAAACAATCATTTGTTTACCGTACAGTAAAATAAATCATAAATTTTAGAATTGATCACGATCTTGATTTTTCGAAAAGTAAAAAACTTAAATACAATCGTTTCGAAATTTAAAAAAGCCTGCTGAATCTACCGCAAACAAAGTGATTGGCAATTACCCTTTTTTGAAAATAGCACTGAAAATCAAGTTTATTCAGTTTAGAATAGAAACCCTAGAAATGCCACTATGTTAACGTTAAAAAACATTACAGGTAAACAGTTGTTCTCAGTTTTAGAAAAAAACACAAAGATGGCGTGATCATAATTAAAAATTATAAAGTGTTTTCCACAAAACAGGTTGGCAATTGATAAAGTAAAAATATTAATAATACTAAGAATATCAAAATAACAGTAAAAATAGTGAAAAAAAGCTAAATCAATAAAAAAAACAGCTGAAATAGTTAGAGGGTTTCACGAGAAATCTTGATAGATCAAAGCTCAAAAATTCATCTGTTGAGCCCATTTTATTTAATATACTAAAATCATGCCCTTGTTTTGAATATTTCAGTCACTGTTTAAGTCATAAACATTCTCTGTTAATGAATGCGTAAATCAGGTTTCCTGATGGACCGTTAAACATGTCTTACTAACCTCAAATGTAAGACCTACCTTTGAAAAGGGTTCACTCATCAACACAGTCACCACTTTGTGGAAGTTCAAAATCATGACGAAAAGCCTCTTCAACTCTTTTAACAATACTTTTTTCTGATTTTCTGTGATTCGGTGTATCTTTTTGCACAGATAAGTGCAAACTATCTGTGCGTTTTTTGCTTTTTTTCTTGCTATAATCTTATCTCAAACTTCAGAAATAACCCTTCAACTTAAAATAATACACATGAAAACCATTTTTACGTTTTTTCCAACTTACAAAATCTGCATATTTTTCCATTTTCAAGATTAGAGAACTTGCTTTGCAGATCAAGAAAGCCAGCATTGCTGATAACAGAAAACACTTTGCTTACCTGGGGAAACTGTTTTCCAGATATGGAAGTTTTCTTTGGAGATTTTTCATGCGTAAAACCTCAAAACCACTATTAGATCCAGGAATTGATTTTAGTGATGAAAAGACTTGGTTGACCAGGTACTCTTTGCGTTGAACACATTTACAATTAATACAAACACCAATAAATCACTTTAAAATACACCCATTACAATTCATGAAACTAGACCCAGATTTTTTACAACAGCGACCCAGTAACTGATGATGACTTAGTCTCTCCTGTCTGCTCAAAAAACAATCAAGTTTTTTTCCGATCCCTTTTTTACATTGTTTTCTGTATTCAAACAAAAACTCAAACGTTGTCATCATGATTTTGAATTTGAAAGACTCTTATTATAAGGAAATATCTTTTTCTAATGAACTTATTTTCTTCTTCCATCAATCAATTTGTTTTAATTTTCTTTCACTGTAAAAAAAAACTTTCAGTGTCTGAATAAAACAAATAATAAAACAAACTTAATAATATCCTCAACAAATTGCATGTTCTATAATAAAGTATTTAAAACTAAGCAAAATAATTAACCCAAAACTCTTCGGAAGTCCCATTTTTTTTCAATAGGTCTTCCTATTATAACACTAGAACTAAATGGATCTGTGTCACAGGTGCAGATTCCCTTATTTTTGATAGAGTTTTTGACTTCAATAATTTCACTTTTATGATGAATGGTTATTTGGCCATAAACTTCGTTGTCTCCATGTCCACTTGTAACATGACTTTTTCTGTAAATAAACTGCAATGGGTTTTACTAATTTTTGAAAAATATATTAAGTCATATTGATTTTCTTTACATTTTCCCGTATTTTTTCGTGTTTTTCCCTCCTGTTTTATTCCAGATATTCAAAGAATGGGAACGGTGGAAATAAACTTAAAAGTTTGTGATCTACAACTAGCTCTGCTAATACTGCTTAAGCTTATGACAATTTGCGATCTGTGTAAATTGAGAATAGCTTTACAAAAATATACTCTTATTTTTAGGATGTAAACAAAATAATAAAGTTAGCCTTACAATGAGCTCACTACTAATTATTATTGTAGTATATCATTTTTAAAAAAGTACCAATATCATCTATTGAACTCATTCTGTTTAATGCATTGAAGTCACTCTTTGTGTTGAACATTTTAATCACTGCTTAATTCAGGAACCTTCTCTGGTAAGAAAAATGTGAAGCAAGTTTGCTGATTGACCGCTTGTCTTATTAAGCTCAAAAAATTACACCTATCTGTGAAACGGGTTCACTGATCAACTCAGTCGCCACTTTTTGAAAGTTCAGAATCATGGCGATAAGCCTCTTCATCACTCTTAGCCAGATTTTATCAGAAATTCAAAGATTTCATTGTGTTTTTATTAAAACGCAAAGATTTGTTTGTTTTTTGCTTTGTTTTCTTGCAAAAAACAGATCTTCTTTACAGCCAACCCTTCTACCTGCAATATTACACCTGAAAATCCTCCTAACGTTTCTTTTCCTATTGACAAAATCTACATATTTTTTTTATAATAAAAATTCTTATTATAAGGAAAAGTCTTTTCTTAATGAACTTATTTTCTTTTTCCATCAATCAATTAGTTTTAATTTTCTTTCACTGTAAAAAAACTTTCAGTGTCTGAATAAAACAAATGATAAAACAAACTTAATAATATCCTCAACAATTTCCCTGTTCTCTAATAAAGTATTTAAAACTAAGCAAAATAATTAAACCAAAACTCTTCGGAAGTCCCATTCTTTTTCGATAGGTCTTCCTATTATAACATTAGAACTAAATGGATCTGTGTCACAGGTGCAGATTACCTTATTTTCGATAGAGTTTTTTACTTCAATAATTTCATTTTATGATGAACGGTTTATTGGCCATTCATCTTAACTTCGTTGTCTCCATGTCCACTTGTAACATGACTTTTTCTGTAAATAAACTGCAATGGGTCTTACTAATTTTTGAAAAATATATTAAGTCATATTGATTTTCTTTACATTTTCTAGTATTATTTTCGTGTTTTTCCCTCCTGTTTTATTCCAGATATTCACAGAATGGGAACGGTGGAAATAAATTTAAAAGTTTGTGATCTACAACTAGCTCTGCTAATACTGCTTAAGCTTATGACAATTTGCAAACTGTGTAAATTGAGAATATCTTTACAAAATTATACTCTTATTTTTAGGATGTAAACAAAATAATAAAGTTAGGCTTACAATAAGCTCACTACTCAATATTATTGTAGTATATTATTTTTAAAAGAGTACTCATATCATCTGTTGAGCTCATGCTGTTTAATGCATTGAAGTCACTCTTTGTTTTGAATATTTTAATCACTGCTTAATTCAGGAACCTTCTCTGGTAAGGAAAGTGTGAAGCAGGTTTGCTGATTGACCGTTGAACTTGTCTTAATACGCTCAAAAAATTACACCTATCTGTGCAAAGGGGTTCACTGATCAACTCAGTCGCCACTTTTTGAAAGTTCACAATCATGGCGATAAGTTCACAATCATGGTTCCAAAGATTTCATTGTGTTTTTATTAAAATGCAAAGATTTGTTTCTTTTTTGCTTTGTTTTCTTGCAAAAAACAGATCTTCTTTACAGCCAACCCTTCTACCTGCAATATTACACCTGAAAATCCTCCTAACGTTTCTTTTCCTATTGAAAAAATCTACATATTTTTTTTCATTTTCAAGATTAGAGAACTTAATTTGCAGGTCAGGAAAACTAGCATCACTGGTCAAAGAACATACTTTGCATAACTAAGGAAACTGTTTTCCGGATTTGAGAATTTGTTTTGCAGATTATTTACGCTTAAAATCTCATAATCAGTAATAGATCCGGGAACTGATTTTAATGATGAAGTGACTTGGTTGCCCATGTACTCTTTGTGTTCATTACATTTATTATTAACACAAACACCACTTTTTCCAACATACTTTCTTCTAATCATTTTCTAATACAAACTTTTCAATTCATGATACTAGAACCACTTTTTTGACAAAAGCGACCTTATAACTGATGATGACTTAGTTTTTCCTGTCCAAATAAAAACAACCATGTTTTTTCACTATCCCTTTTTCACATTGTTATCTCTATACAACCAAAAACCCAAAATGTTGTCATCATGATTTTTAAATTTCAAGAACTCTTTTAAATAGGAAAAATCCTTATTTAATGAACTTTTTTCTTCCATCAATCAATTTTTTTAAAATGCTTCTACTGTAAAAAAACAGTTTCGGTGTCTGCGTAAAAAAAGATCGAGCGAAATTTAACAATATCCTCAACAAATTCCTTGTTGTCTATTAAAGTATTTTAAACTAAGCTAAACTTTTTTTTCCAAAACTCTTCAGAAGTCCCATTCTTTTTAAATAGGTCTGCCTATCATAACATAAGAATTAAATAGATCTGTGTAACGGGTTCAGATTCCCTTATCATCCATAGCGTTTTTAACTTCACTAATTTCTTTTGTACGATGAACAGTATTTTGACCATTCCTCTCTAGATGTCCACTAATAACATGACTTTGTTAAAATACCTGCAAAAAATGAAAATTTATTTTTGAGATTTTCCAGTATTAATTTTGTATTTTTCCCTCCTGTTTTATTCCCTGGTATTCACAGAAATGGCAACAGTCATAATGAATTTAAAAATTTGTGATCTACAAGTACGTCCGCCATCTGAATTATAACATCAGAACTATGTGGATCTGGATATGTGTAGCAACTTCAGAAACTTTTAATATCACCAGCTATATTAACTTCACTAATTTTGTTTCTACGATTAACATTGTTTAGACCATTTCTATCAACTTCTTTATCTCCATGTTCACAAACAACAAGACTTTGTCTGTTAAAATACCTGAAATAGTTTTGTGGCTGTTTTTTGAAAGTGTCATCAATCAGGTTGAAAATTTACTTTTGAGATTTTACAGTACCATTTTTGTGATTTCCCGTCCTGCTTTATTCCGGATAATCACTGAATCTGAAATTGCCCGGAATCAGTACTGCAAATCAAAATTTTTCTTAAATGGTCTGAATCATTACTGATGTTCTCTGAGTGTTAAAAACATGGCCTATTAGAAAGTTGAAGAGCTAGCAAGCGTTTAGAAGGTCAAAGTGTCAAATTTAAAGCTAACAGATAACGTCATTTTGATGTTAACTTGCTTGAACAGAGTTTTCGAACAATTGCTTGCGTTTCGTTTGCTTGCTAAACGTTTTCAAGTGAAGCATGTCACTAGAAGTTAAAATTCAACTTTTTCAATGTTAGAAGGAACACTTAAATGCCACTTTTTTTATTCTAGAACAAACACTTAATATGAACTTTTAACTTTAGGAAATGTAATAAAAAACCAACTGTTTCATCTTTGAAAAATGATCATAAAGAAAAAATGAAAAAAAGATTTACACAGGCTAGGTTGATAGTTGAAATAGTGGAAAACAATCATGTTAGTAAAAAAAAATCAAAATAAAAAAAAATAGTAGAAACAGCTTAAACAATGAAAATTCCGGAATAAACACAAAGGTACCACAAGAAATCATTAAAGCTTAATACGAAAACACAGCTATATTAGAAAGATTGCAAAAATGACAAAAATGTTTACCAGAAATACTATAGATAACTAAAATAGTAGAAAGGTTATACAACAAGGAATCACGATAACAAAATTTTTTTTCTAAGCTTTAGCCATGAAATTGTCTGAAAATCATTTTAAATATGGCATAATCCTCAAAAATCTCAACTTTATAGGTTGTATAGGTCACCCATTTAACAGATGCAGAGAACAGCGAAAAATAGCTTTTGATCTAAATATTTGACTGAATCGTCATTATTAGAGGAAACATTCAATCAACACAAAAACATCGATTATTTCAAAAAGCTTGATAAAAAAATCTGATCTAAAGGTAGCTTTGCAGATAATGCTTTGAATCTTGGAAGTTTCAAAAAACGTGTAACTTGAGAAAATTGTTATAAACTCTTTCTTTCTTGATATGTAAATAGATACGAAAGAAAAATTTAGACAGAGTTATGGACTAACTTTTCACAAAATTTTGTTGGTGATGAACTTATGAAGCAGATTTCCTGATCGGTCATTGATCTTCATTTACTAACTTTAAAAGTTAGATCCATCTGTGGAGCAGGTTCACTGAATAACAAAGTTGCAAAAGTGTTGCAAACAGCCTATTCTACAGCAGATAACGACAAAACGCATTTACACATTTAGAACCGGATTTTTTTAGGTTGACTCTGACTCACAATGTCCTTGCTAGGATGGACAATTTTTGAAAGTCCTTTAGTTTTCTCTGACCATTATTATATAGCATTTTTCACAATAATATGTTCCACTTAAACACCGTTTTTTTCCTGCAAATAATTTTATCATGAATCTTAAAATGGAAGGATTCTTCTAACTAAAAAACTGGAAGGTTTCCTCCTTTAAATTGGAAGGATTCCTTCTTTACTATTCTTCTTTTTTTCATCTCTTTCGACTGTAGAAAAAGCAATTTCAGTGTCTGCATAGTTTATATAACCATTCAAAACTTAATAATTTCAACACACATCCTTGTTCTCTATTAAAGTAATATGAACTAAACTAAACCAATAATCAATAATTCTTTAAAAATTCAGTTCTAAAAATTCAATGCTTCTTCCTGTAGAATTATAACATCAAAACTAAGTAGATCTGTGTAACAGGTTCCCTTATCTTCAGTAGCTTCACTAAAATCATTGTTGTGGCCAAGCCTATCAATTTCGCTATCTCCAAGTCCACTATTAACATCACAATTTTGTCTGAACATAATTTTGAATATTCAAACCACTAGCTAATATATCAATTTTTTCATAGCCCCCACTTGAAAGGCCTGCCAAAATATCTTTTGACATTATAGAAGTTTTATCTTTAATAAGTTTGTTCAAATTTAAAAAAGTTTTATGAAAATCACGACATTTAATTGCAGCTTTAGAATTAAAAAAAAATCAGTATCATTAAAAATTTCAACACAAATAACATATATTTCTTACGAAACACAACACTTATATGTCCATCTTCATGTTTCCCTAATGTTAAAATATTCAAGCAACGTTCCTCAGTTTTTTCTCCGATATCATCAAACAAATGTACACCTGATGCAGAGACACTCATAGTGCTCCTAAATAAATCAATAGTTTCTCCAAAATCAAAACTTTCTCAATCTTTAACGATCGAGAAAGATTTGATATTGGAGAAACTATTGATTTGTTTAGGAGCACTATGAGTGTTTCTGCATCAGTTATACACAACGGAATTCCTACACTCACGAAAAACACAAAATGTTTCTGGTTAAATTTCTACAGGTTTTGTTCAGCCTGGTATGTATCATAAGACCTAGTTGATTTTTTTACGATCTATTCGATCGCTTTAACTTTAAAAATCTTATTTTTTTCATAACCTTAAAACCGGTCTACAAATTTTTGTTTTTTATTTGGAGCATTGGCCATATAGATTTTTCTTTTGAAGTTTGGATGAGTGGATGAGTGCTGTTCTGCCAAAAATCTCCGCTGTACTCCACTCTTCATTCCACCCGCAACACCGCAAACACCCCAAACCTTGAATTATCTCTCACAAAATAAATGTTTCTAGCTAAAAACTCAAACGCAGAATGAATTATCTAAGCACTCCGACGAGAGATGAAGAGTTCGTAAATGGTAACGTTAAAAGGATTCCGACTTACGCTCCCTTTCAATAATTTTTCCATGGATGGAAAACACGACGGCTTTGGTGTATTTTGTTTACTTCAGTTTATCACTTCAGTATCTGTCACTTTTTCAAAATATCAGTTTGAATGGATCTTTACAAACTTTTACAATTTTTTAATTTTTTTTACAAACCCAATGTTATTTATATTTTATTTTATTTTACCAAGTTTTGCGGGTGAAGGTGTCGATGCTAAAACTCGCCAGAAACGTAAGATTTGCGATACATGAGGCAAAAAATTGTAAGATTTGCGGTTTTAAGCGGTTTTTAATTAATTTTTACATGGATGGAAAACACGACAGCTTTGGTATATTTTGATTACTTCTTTTTCTCTAGAAATGACAATCTACCCGGCTTGACCAGTTTTTTAACATCAGTTCAGCAAAATGAGCCTTCCCTGAATACAACGAAGCATCGGTTTTTGATGATCACATTTGCCCGAAGATAATGTTGTGAGCTTTCACTTTTATAATCTCTTCGGCAAATTAAAACGAACCCAGGTATAAATTCATGTAAAAATTAGCTCTGGTCTAAAAACGAGGGACGAAGTGAACGCTCTGCCTATGAATTTTTTGAATTCATAGGCAGAGCGTTCACGAAGTGAACGCTCTGCCAGTTGAATTCTTTGAACCGAATCACATGAACTGTGGAAGTCTTCGCAAAAGGAATGCATAATTTGAGTCAACATTTGTCAGATTCGGCTTGATCGGTTAAGATAAAAATTTTACCCAACTGGCCGCCTAGATGCTAACTTTTTTTAGTAAATATGTTGCTGTTGTGCAAGAAAGAGTGCTTATTGATCTCGTTACTGAACTTAGAGCTATTCTGAACTTAGAGCTATTCATTTACTTAACTGTATTTCTTCCTACGACAAAGTAAAATCTGCAATATTTGTCTGCGTTTTTCCACTTAATCGAGGAAAGTGTTATTGACCAATCTCAGAATGATTCACTCGATGAGACGACGCCATTGCACTTTGAGGCAAACCCCATTTTTGTCTCTATCCACTTTCAATTAACTATATGTCCGATATTGAACAAAACATGCCTCGCGTCGACGTAGAATCAAGTATTCGTCCAGCCTCCAATAGTCAAAATGATAATAGAATATGCCGGTGGATTTTGCGATGGTAAGAGCTCTCAAGTCATTTCTCGTTAATTTCAAATCAACGTTTCTCCAAATGATACTCTTCACAATTCGTAAGCCAAAAAAATAACTGAACTGCGCTGCCCTGGTATTATTGGTTCAGAAACGTCAGTTAATGGACCTTTAAACAATCAATCGCTCTTGAATATTTTAGATTTGAGTTATCATCCGTATTCTAGTCGAAAAGTAATGGATAATTTTTACAAATTTGTAAAAATTTTCCAATTAGGGAAATACTTAAAATAATATGTAAAACTGACCTGCTTAATGTATTAATTATAAAAAATTGCAAAATTTTGAAACGCCTTCTACGAAGATGATACATATAGATAAGGGTGTTTTGCAGAGGAATAGCGGTCAGGCGAATTGTTTCAGTGTCTGTCACTTTTTCAAAATATCAGTTTTAATGGATCATTTACAAACTTTTTAATTTTTTAAAAATTTGATACAAACCCAAAGTTATTTTTATTTTATTTTATTTTACAAAGTATTGCGGGTGGAGCCGTCGATGTTAAAAGTCGCCAAAAACGTAAGATTTGCGACATATGAAGCAAAATAATGCAAGATTTGGGGTTTTAAGCGTTAAATGTGGTGAATGCTGTCCTTTTTTTAATGCAAACATACCAATCATCATACTCTTCTTAGATCCAGGAACTTGTTTGCATCCAGGATTAGTGTCTCAGAGTCAATGATGTATTCAAGATAGACGCAAAAGTTTTGACAAATCGTTACCTGATGAGAATTTTTAATTGAATTTTGATCTTCCAATTACTGTTTTCTTCAATTGTAAGCAATTGTTCAATTTCTTCCTTTTTGGATGTTGTGTTTTCCCTATAAATCCTAGATCCTTGAAATACTATTTTCAGAACGTTGAGAAAATTGAAAAAAGGTTCTTTGAGAAATTTGGGAAAAACGGAAAAGGAAGAAGGAGGACAACTTGGTTGATAACTTAGATTGAAAATTCTGATGCCTTTTTGTTGCTCTTCTTGTAATGCACTTTTATTTTTTGTATATATAAAATTTTTAATACACTTATGTTAAAATATTCAAACAAAGGTTCTTCAATTTTTTCTCCCGTATCATCTAACATATGTATAACTGATGCAGAAACACCAATAGCGCTCCTAAATAAATCAATATTTTCTGCAATATCAAATCTTTCTCAATCTTTCCTACACTCGCAAAATACCGAAATTGATTATGATTATATTTTTTCAGGTTTTTTTAGCCTGCTATTTATCATAAGACCTAGTTGATCTTTTTACGACCTATTTGCTCTTTTTCACTTTAAAGTCTTTAATTTTTTTCATCATAACCTTGAAACGGGTGATACAATTTTGATTTTTTTGGAGCACATGCATATAATATGAACCTTAAAAGAATTAAAGAGACAGTAACCAAAATCCATGTCATTTTTTGTATTCAAAAAGGGTAATATCTCAATTTCAGGTTTAATACGGATCTGTCATATGTTTGGATACTTTGTTAACAGTCTTGATATTTGTTAAAATCTCGTATTGTCATACGTCTTCTTCTGTATTTTAGTTTAATAACTATTTTTCAAACTTCGAACTCTCGTTGTTCTCAAACTAGTCGGTTTCTCTTCATAGAATAAATTGAAATTTACTAATTTTTGTATTTGATTGAACTGTTTTTTTTTGCGTAAAATGTAGAATCAGGCGAGGCGCAGTTGGCGTTAGGTGTCTGCTCATTGGCCAAAGAGATTTGTCTTGTGAATTTTGGATGAGTGGATGAGTGCTTTTCTACCACACCTCTCCGCCGTACTCCACTCTTCATTCCACCCGCAACTCCGCAAACATCCCCAAACTCCTTCATAACCGCCACTCTGCTAACTTTCACCCACCTCTCACCACAAACTTCCTAATGCAACTTTCTTCAGTTCCAGCTCTTGCTTGAGCTAACAATAGTCGTTCCAGAGCAATTTGGCTGACAGTAATCTTTTGTAATCTACTTTTTTTGTATCTTGGACAGTCTACAAAAAAACTTGAACTTGACTTACACTTCTTCAATTAAAATTTTGCTTACTCAGTCATGGTTAGGTATCACTGCAACGCTATGTAACCATTGATTAAATAATCTAACTCAAATTATTCTAGTTCAAAACTGACCAGAGTAATTGGAAGCTGAACGGATTAAAATCATGCTGACCAATGAACTCCAAGGCCAACATGAAAAAGTTATACTGGAGAGACTCATTACCAATTGCTGCAGAGCTGAAAGCATCACTGTTTGAAGCGCCTTGAATTATCTCAAACAAAATGAAAATTTCTAGCTAAAAACTCAAAAGCAAAATCATTTAAGCACTCCGACGAGAGATTAAGAGTTCGTAAATGAAAACGTTAAAGGTATTCAGACTTACTCTCCCTTCCAATAATTTTTCCATATGGATGGAAAACAAGACAGCTATAGTGTATTTTGTTTACTTCAGTTTATCTAGAAATGACAATCTACCTGGCTTGACCAGTTTTCTAACATCAGTTGAGCAAAATGAGCCGTCGTGCTTGAAAACAACAAAACATCGGTTTTTGATGATCACATTTGCCCAATGGTAATGTCAGGAGCTTTGACTTTTAAAATCGCTCCTTGCGAAATGAAACGTACCCGGGTATAGATTCGTGTAAGAAATCGCTCTGGTATAAAAACGAGAGACGAAGTAAACGCTCTGTCTGGAGTTGATTTTTAACCGCTGATTTCATCCTACGATTAAGCACAATCCGCAAGATTCGTCCGCGTTTTTCCACTTAAACAAGGAAAGTATTTTGAGAGTTCTCAGACTGATCCATTCGAGGAGTCGAAGCCGTCGCACATTGAGGCAAACTCCATTTTTTGTCCCTAATCACTTTCAACAAACTGTATGTCCGATATTGAACAAGACGTGCCGATATTGAACAAGACACAGAATCAAGTATTCATCCACCCCCCACCCCCCATCGTCAAAATGACAATACAATAGGCCGGTGGATTTTGCTGATGTCCATGCTTTCTCAGAAATAGCTCTCAAGTCAGTTCTTGTTATGTTTTCAAGACAACGTTGCTCCAAATGATAATCTTCCCAATTCGTGCGCAAAATAAGTTTATTGAACAGCGCTGCCCTAGTTTTGTCGGTTCAGAAATGTCAGTTTATAGACCCTTGAACAATCACTTGCTCTCGGTTATTATAGATTTGAGTTATCTTGAGTAACGAAGAAATTTTAAAAGAGAAATTAAAAATTTGTAAAAATTTAAAAATATTTCCCAATCAATGCAGTATTTAAAATAATTTGTAATACTGACCTGCGTAATGTATTATTTACAAAAAATTGTGTATTACAGAGAACTAGGGGTCCAGCAATTTGTTTCATTGATGTCTGTCTGTTTTCCAAAATGTCAGTTTTTTTTATCTTATACAAACTTTAGAAAGTTTTTGTAAATTTTTACAAACCCAATGTAATTTATATTTTATAATTCTATACAAAATTTTGCGTATCGAGATGTCAATGCTAAAAGTAGCAAAGAACGTAAGATTTGCAATAAATGAGGCAAAATATTGTCAGATTTGCGGTTTTAAGAGTTGAATGTGATGACTGCTGGCGTTTTTTTAATGAAAACATACCAATCATCACACTCTTCGTAGTGGAGCGAAAACTTGTTTGCTTCCAATCGTAGTTGTTCAGAGTCAATGATAAATTCGAGATATTTTCATTGTTTTTGAAAAATCGTTACCTGGTGAAAATTTCTTGTTGAATTTTGCTCTCCTATTACTGTTTTCTTCAATTTTAAGAATTTTTTTTTCTTCTTATTGGAAGTTGTATTTTATCTACACCTCCTAAATCCTTGAAATACTATCTTCAAAACGTTGAGAAATTGAAAAAAAATTGTTGGAGAAAATTGAAAAAAAAACGGAGAAAAAGAAGGAGGATAGCTTTCTTGATGCCTTAGATTGATAGTTCTGATGTCTATTTGTTTCTCTTCTTGTGATGCATTTTTCATTTGTTTGTATATTTAAATTTATAGAGCTTTTTTTTGCATGGTATAGGTTTCTAAGCTCTACAAGATAGGTTTCTAGGCTCCATAGGATAGGTTTCTAGGCTCAATAGGATAGGTATTTAGGCTCTTTTGCGCTTTTAGAGTCTCAAAGGATATTGTTCAGCGTTTTTGTTTTCGTTTCTTTTAACTTTGTAAGAACTTGCATTAAATTGTAAATCCTGTTTTTAAAAAATTGCATAAGTTTGTAAACATGTTGTAAATTAATGGAAGTACTTGCAAATTATCTCAGAAATGAGGCAAGATTTTACAAATTGTTACAATTTAATGCAAAAATTTCGGTAAATTGTGTTAAAACTTCAGAAAAAATGCATCTTTTTTGAAACTATTTGCAATTTTTATTTGTAAATTTTTGTAAATTTTCCATTAATTTATGAATAGGGTTTTGGCAAAGGAACGCTTTGCTTTGCGACTGAATGACTGAGTATCCGCTCTTTCTCTATTTCCTAATGAGTTCTGTTGCGTATTGCCTCTCAACTCTTCAATGTTTTTTCAATATTGAGTTCCGGCTTTCGAAAGTATGTTGTCGAGTTCTTGCGCTTTTTAATTTTTTTTAGTAGACAGACTATATCAGACTGTGGTAGAAATCTCATTCCAATTTTAATTTGTTACATTTCAAAACTGACCGCAACTTTCTCTGTGGATTGCATCAAGCTGAAAATCAAGTACATTTATGTCGATGCGGTTTTGCGTGATCCTTACTGATCCCTATTGCCCCTCAACACTGCAATTTTTTCTGTATATTGAATTTTGGCTTTCGAAAGTATGTTTTCGAGTTCTTTTGCTTTTTATATTTTTTGGTAGACAGTCTAAACCAGATTGTAGCAGTCTCACTTGGATTTTCATTTCATACCTTGAAAAACTTGCCGGAACTTTGTTCCCGGATTGCATCAATCTGAAGATCAAGTACATTATGTCAACGTGGTTTTGCGAGCTCCTACAGAACCAAACGCAATTTAATGGTCACCGTGGCTGCAATCCTTGTCTAATTATTGACAGGTAAAGTAAAAACAAAATAATTTTAGAGTTATGCTTTCAACGATGACCTGTAAGAACTGCCGACGAGCGTAAAAACAACATTGGTCGAAAGATACCGGTTCATCCATTTCAGGACTAAAATGTTTGTATCTCAGCTGTTTAGTTGTTGCAAAAGCTTATGGGAGTTTTTGTAGTTTTGTCATTTGGTTTTTGACACGTTTAACTAATATCTGTTTTTGGTTTCTTCATACATTAACAAATTTTTTGGTGCTTGACGTAGTGCGCACCAAATTTTTTGCACACAAATGACTTTCTTTGCCCTCAAAAGTATCTTGTTTTATTTTTTGGAGGCTTTAGGTTCAATTGACGACATGTTGCTCCTATTGACAGTTTCAGTTTTCCTTTGTGTATTTAATTAAAAAAAATACACAAATTGTACTTTTTTCTGAATGAAATAGACATCTCAATAAATGGAGTCATTTTCTGACAGTTTTTCGTTGACGTTTTAATATTGAAATTCAGCAAAGCAAAGGAAGTGTTTCACTGTCATTTTGCAGGAGCTTTAGCGTAAAACTTGAAATTCGAAAGATTTTTTTGAGTTTCGTTTTCTAGAGCGAGTTATCAAGGTTTAAATTTTTGTGAATAGTTTGACCGATTTGCGTTATTTTAAATTCACATTTTCCTGAATTTTTTATTAAAATTTCTTCACATTACGTATAAAATGTTAAATTTGTTCATGATAGTGTTGGCATTTTTTTGAAGACAAAAAACTATTGATGGCTATTTTTATTCAATTTTTCGGGCTAAAATTTTGGCTAAATAAATCAAAATTCAGCCTTTTTTATCAATAAATTAGCAAAATACGCTTCTTTAGTCCCGTTTGATTAAATTTGATGAAAATAAACAACCTAAATATACTAAAACAATCTTTTTTAACTACTTTTGTAACTACAGAGGGGTCGATTCCTACTTCTACTTTCAATGAGAGTTCTCTGTATTTAAAAATTTTGCCGTTTTTCTCCTAAGTTTTTACAATGATTACCAATACGCAGCATTTATTCTTGATTTTTTTTCTAAGAAATCATCTATATCTATACTATTTGAAACAATTAAGTGCTCTAAATGTACAAACAGCAACAGTAAGCCTAAATTTGGTCCAATCTTGGACTATTGCAATCCAAACATAATTCGGA